>NC_088226.1:61839510-61959510 GCF_036934945.1 Oncorhynchus masou masou | reverse complement strand
TCTCTGTGTCTGTCTCTCTGTGTCTGTCTCTCTGTCTGTCTGTGTCTGTCTGTCTGTCTCCCTGTCTGTGTCTGTCTGTCTCTCTGTCTGTGTATGTCTCTCTGTCTCTCTGTGTCTGTCTCTCTGTGTCTGTCTCTCTGTGTCTGTCTCTCTGTCTGTCTGTGTCTGTCTGTCAGTCTGTCTCTCTCTGTATCTCTCTGTCACTGTCTGTCTGTCACTGTCTGTCTGTCACTGTCTGTCTGTCACTGTCTGTCTGTCACTGTCTGTCTGTGTCGTCTGTCTGTCTGTCTCTGTCTGTCTGTCTGTCTCTGTCTGTCTGTCTGTCTCTGTCGCTCTCTGTCTGTCGCTCTCTGTCTGTCGCTCTCTGTCTGTCGCTCTCTGTCTGTCGCTCTCTGTCTGTCAGTGTCGCTGTCAGTCTGTCACTGTCTGTCTCTGTCAGTCTGTCACTGTCTGTCTCTGTCAATCTGTCGCTGTCTGTATCTGTCTGTCACTATGTCTGTCTGTCTGTGTCAGTGTCTCTGTCTGTCGCTCTCTGTCTGTCGCTCTCTGTCTGTCGCTCTCTGTCTGTCTGTCGCTCTCTGTCTGTCTGTCGCTCTGTCTGTCTGTCGCTCTCTGTCTGTCTGTCGCTCTCTGTCTGTCTGTCGCTCTCTGTCTGTCTGTCGCTCTCTGTCTGTCTGTCGCTCTCTGTCTGTCTCTGTCTGTCTCTCTCTGTATCTCTCTGTCACAGTCTTTCTCTCTGTGTCGGTGTCTCTCTGTGTTGGTGTCTCTCTGTGTCGGTGTCTCTCTGTGTTGGTGTCGCTCTCTGTCTGTCGCTCTCTGTCTGTCGCTCTCTGTCTGTCTGTCGCTCTCTGTCTGTCTGTCGCTCTCTGTCTGTCGCTGTCAGTCTGTCGCTGTCAGTCTGTCGCTGTCAGTCTGTCGCTGTCAGTCTGTCGCTGTCAGTCTGTCGCTGTCAGTCTGTCGCTGTCAGTCTGTCGCTGTCAGTCTGTCTCTGTCTGTCTCTCTCTGTCTGTGCCTCTCTCTGTCTGTCTGTCTCTCTCTGTCTGTGCCTCTCTCTGTGTCTCTCTGTCTGTGTCTGTGTCTGTCTCTCCCTCTGTCGCGCGCTGTCTCTCCCTCTGTCGCGCGCTGTCTCTCCCTCTGTCGCGCGCTGTCTCTCCCTCTGTCGCGCGCTGTCTCTCCCACTGTCGCGCGCTGTCTCTCCCACTGTCGCGCGCTGTCTCTCCCACTGTCGCGCGCTGTCTCTCCCACTGTCGCGCTGTCTCTCCCACTGTCGCGCTGTCTCTCCCACTGTCGCGCGCTGTCTCTCCCACTGTCGCGCGCTGTCTCTCCCACTGTCGCGCGCTGTCTCTCCCTCTGTCGCGCGCTGTCTCTCCCTCTGTCGCGCGCTGTCTCTCCCTCTGTCGCGCGCTGTCTCTCCCTCTGTCGCGTGCTGTCTGTATGTCTGTGTCTCTCTGTCTCTCACTGTATGTCTGTCTGTCTGTGTCGGTGTCTCTCTCTGTCTGTATCTGTCTGTCGCTGTCAGTCTGTCGCTGTCAGTCTGTCGCTGTCAGTCTGTCGCTGTCAGTCTGTCTGTGTCTCTCTCTCTCTCTCTGTCTGTCTCTCTCTCTCTGTCTGTGTCTCTCTCTCTCTGTCTGTGTCTCTCTCTCTCTGTCTGTCTGTGTCTCTGTCTGTCTGTGTCTCTCTCTGTCTCTGTCTGTCTGTCTGTGTGTATGTGTCTATCTCTCTCTCTGTCTGTGTCTCTGTCTGTCTGTGTCTCTCTCTGTCTGTCTATGTCTCTCTCTGTCTGTCAGTGTCTCTCTCTGTCTGTCTGTGTGTATGTGTCTGTCTGTCTCTGTCTCTCTGTGTGTGTCTCTCTGTCTGTGTCTGTCTCTCTGTCTGTCTCTGTCTGTCTGTGTCTGTCTGTGTCTGTCTCTCTGTCTGTGTCTGTCTCTCTGTCTGTGTCTGTCTCTCTGTCTGTGTCTGTCTGTGTCTGTCTCTCTGTCACTGTCTGTCTGTCTGTCTGTCTGTCTGTCTGTCTCTGTGTGTCTCTCTCTGTATCTCTCTGTCACTGTCTGTCTGTCTCTCTGTCTGTCTGTCTGTCTGTCTGTGTCTCTTTCTGTCTGTCTCTGTCTGTCTCTGTCTGTCTGTCTCTGTCTGTCTCTGTCAGTCTGTCACTGTCTCTGTCAATCTGTCGCTGTCTGTATCTGTCTGTCTGTCGCTGTCTGTATCTGTCTGTCAGTCTGTCGCTGTCAGTCTGTCACTGTCTGTCTCTGTCTGTCTGTCGCTGTCTGTATCTGTCTGTCTGTCGCTGTCTGTATCTGTCTGTCAGTCTGTCGCTGTCAGTCTGTCACTGTCTGTCTCTGTCAATCTGTCGCTGTCTGTATCTGTCTGTCACTATGTCTGTCTGTCTGTGTCAGTGTCTGTCGCTCTCTGTCTGTCGCTCTCTGTCTGTCAGTCTGTCACTGTCTGTCTCTGTCAGTCTGTCGCTGTCTCTGTCTGTCACTGTATGTCTGTCTGTCTGTGTCGGTGTCTCTGTCTGTCGTTGTCAGTCTGTCGTTGTCAGTCTGTCGCTGTCAGTCTGTCGCTGTCAGTCTGTCGCTGTCAGTCTCTCTCTGTCTGTGTCTCTCTCTGTCTCTGTCTGTGTCTGTGTCTCTCTCTCTCTCTCTCTCTATGTCTGTCTGTGTCTCTCTCTGTCTCTCTCCCTCTGTCGCGCGCTGTCTCTCCCTCTGTCGCGCGCTGTCTCTCCCTCTGTCGCGCGCTGTCTCTCCCTCTGTCGCGCGCTGTCTCTCCCTCTGTCGCGCGCTGTCTCTCCCTCTGTCGCGCGCTGTCTCTCCCTCTGTCGCGCGCTGTCTCTCCCTCTGTCGCGCGCTGTCTCTCTTGCGGTCTCTCTTGCGGTCTCTCTGTTACTCTCTGTCTCCTCTTTTCTTTCTTTCTTTTAGGTCTCCAGGGCGGTCGAGTCTTCTTCAGTGCTGTCAAGGAGGGTGACCTGGTCGTGTTTGCCAGTGATGACGAGCAGGACCGGATGCTGTGGGTTCAGGCCATATACCGTGCCACGGGCCAGTCATACAAACCAGTTCCACCCACCCAGATCCAGAGACAGAACTGCAGAGGAGGGAACCCCCAGCCAGACGCACCAATCTCACTGCTCAGTAGGTTCAACACAATTTATTCCTTTATTCTAGAAAAATAAGATCATATAAATGGTAATTTGGCTGAAGGTTTTGTCCCAGTGGTCTTACGATTAACCCATATTAATACAGTCTTGTAGGGACCACAACTCTATGAAGCCAGCTGAGACGTTGGCGTTGTGCGCTCACCTTGTCTATCAGCATCACCACAGTAAGATTGGGCTTGTTCAAAACATTTCTTCTCTTACATAAATTGTTGACAGAAAGAAAATGAATAAAGGCAAAGAGTGATTGAACATATTCAAACAGATGAATGTCTAACCTACTCAGTTGACTGGAGAGGAGACAAGGTGGTGTGTTCAGTGCTGTAGCCAGAGATAGGACATTAATCGACTGAGATACCACTGGAACACACACACACCAGCCAGGGGCTAATTTAGCACATTAGCATGTGCTTGTCGGGCCATCGAGTGTGTGGCAACATACAGTTTTCTGCCATCAGCCCAAATACAGGTGTGTGTGTCAGAATCCTTTTGATCATTACAATGCAGAGATGTTTCTGTACATTTGTGATTGTGTGAGGTGGAGGACTGGTATTGTAGCATAAATATTAGGGCAGTTTGGTGTGTGTTTGTGCCCTGTATGAGTACTTCATCATCAGTACTGGAACAGAGTATGGCTTATAGGGGAAATCAGGATCTTCTTGTTAACTGGGAACAGCTCAGAAGTTTGTGTGTGTGTGCAGTCCTCTCTAATGATGGTGTCACAGAGCTCATATCTTCACACACACCCTGGAGGAATTTTCCTCTAGTGTGATTAAGAGGTTAAACATCTCTCACACACACGCACATACACGGCATGGGTTGTTTGCTATTTGGGTGTTTGTTGAAAGTCAGTGTTACTCTCAAGAAGATTTGAGCCCATTAGAGAATGGCAGGTTGCTGCAACAGTAACAATATCCTTGCGTTGCCTTCAAAGGCTGCATTTGATCATTGGTTTCAGTAATTGAGCACTCTTAAGGCACAGACTCTAGTAAACAACATGTTTTTGGTTCGCCGGCCTTCAAGGAATCACTTGTTTTTTGCATGACACAACACCATTTTAGTATGTATAGTCAGATGCTGTTGACCGGGTATGAATGTTGTGTGGAGATGTTATTGGTAGGTATGTATACGTTATAAAGCGACATTGCTGTATATTTATTCAGGTAATGTTTTTCTGACCATATATATATATTATAGATGACATACAGAGACTGTTTCTGGTGGAATCTAACTCTTTAAACCCCCTTTTTTCTAAACAGGAAGGTTGTTTTAGAGAAAGCTGCTCCTGACTTTTTCCCTTCGTGCTTTGCTGAGATGTGACACAGCTGTCACTTTCATCAGGCTGATCTCTGTCAGTGTTCCTGTCAGTTTCTGTTTTGAAATGCAGGGGTTTGACATTTAGGACTGATGTCCAACCTGTCTGGTAGTTTAAAGCCTCTCTCATATTTTAAATGACAGCCACAACTATTAGGACAGCTGGGACCTCTGAGGAGATTTCTACGTAAGGTGTGTGTGTTTGTCTGTGCATGAGTGTGTGTGGCGGAGAGCGATGCTGATTCTCCGATACCCTGTCTGTCCGCATCTGTCTCTCCCCTCAGCGCCCATGTCCGGCTCGCTCAACCCAGTCCCATCGCTCCGCCTGGTGTACCTGAGATGTTAGCGATCCGCGTCTCTCTCCGCCCGCGTCGATAACCTGTCATCATGGGATCTGCCACCTCACCGGAGCACATGCCACATGGATGTGACTGCTGCTGTGACGACGCTGATGGGGCTTAAAATTGATGGATATGAAGAGATTGAGCGCCAAGCTCTCCCTCTGCAACTCTCCCCGTCCCACACCAAGCTGTTCCCCTGTATCCATATCCTCTTCCTTAGTCCCACACCAAGCTGTTCCCCTGTATCCATATCCTCTTCTCTAGTCCCACACCAAGCTGTTCCCCTGTATCCATATCCTCTTCCATAGTCCCACACCAAGCTGTTCCCCTGTATCCATATCCTCTTCCATAGTCCCACACCAAGCTGTTCCCCTGTATCCATACCCTCTTCCCGAGTCCCACACCAAGCTGTTCCCCTGTATCCATATCCTCTTCCCTAGTCCCACACCAAGCTGTTCCCCTGTATCCATACCCTCTTCCCTAGTCCCACACCAAGCTGTTCCCCTGTATCATATCCTCTTCCTTAGTCCCACACCAAGCTGTTCCCCTGTATCCATATCCTCTTCCCTAGTCCCACACCAAGCTGTTCCCCTGTATTCATATCCTCTTCCCTAGTCCCACACCAAGCTGTTCCCCTGTATCATATCCTCTTCCATAGTCCCACACCAAGCTGTTCCCCTGTATCCATACCCTCTTCCCTAGTCCCACACCAAGCAGTTCCCCTGTATCCATACCCTCTTCCCGAGTCGCACACCAAGCTGTTCCCCTGTATCCATACCCTCTTCCCTAGTCGCACACCAAGCTGTTCCCCTGTATCCATACCCTCTTCCCTAGTCCCACACCAAGCTGTTCCCCTGTATCCATACCCTCTTCCCTAGTCCCACACCAAGCTGTTCCCCTGTATCCATATCCTCTTCCCTAGTCCCACACCAAGCTGTTCCCCTGTATCCATATCCTCTTCCCTAGTCCCACACCAAGCTGTTCCCCTGTATCCATATCCTCTTCTCTAGTCCCACACCAAGCTGTTCCCCTGTATCCATATCCTCTTCTCTAGTCCCACACCAAGCTGTTCCCCTGTATCCATATCCTCTTCTCTAGTCCCACACCAAGCTGTTCCCCTGTATCCATATCCTCTTCCCTATTCCCACACCAAGCTGTTCCCCTGTATCCATATCCTCTTCCCTATTCCCACACCAAGCTGTTCCCCTGTATCCATATCCTCTTCCCTATTCCCACACCAAGCTGTTCCCCTGTATCCATATCCTCGTCCCTGGTCCCACACCAAGCTGTTCCCCTGTATCCATACCCTCTTCCCTAGTCCCACACCAAGCTGTTCCCCTGTATCCATACCCTCTTCCCTAGTCCCACACCAAGCTGTTCCCCTGTATCCATACCCTCTTCCCTAGTCCCACACCAAGCTGTTCCCCTATATCCATACCCTCTTCCCTAGTCCCACACCAAGCTGTTCCCCTGTATCCATACCCTCTTCCCTAGTCCCACAGCAAGCTGTTCCCCTGTATCCATACCCTCTTCCCTAGTCCCACACCAAGCTGTTCCCCTGTATCCATACCCTCTTCCCGAGTCCCACACCAAACTGTTCCCCTGTATCCATACCCTCTTCCCTAGTCCCACACCAAGCTGTTCCCCTGTATCCATACCCTCTTCCCTAGTCCCACACCAAGCTGTTCCCCTGTATCCATACCCTCTTCCCTAGTCCCACAGCAAGCTGTTCCCCTGTATCCATACACTCTTCCATAGTCCCACACCAAGCTGTTCCCCTGTATCCATATCCTCTTCCCTAAGTCCCACACCAAGCTGTTCCCCTGTATCCATACCCTCTTCCCTAGTCCCACACCAAGCTTTTCCCCTGTATCATATCCTCTTGCCTAGTCCCACACCAAGCTGTTCCCCTGTATCCATATCCTCTTCCCTAGTCCCACACCAAGCTGTTCCCCTGTATCCATACCCTCTTCCATAGTCCCACACCAAGCTGTTCCCCTGTATCCATATCCTCTTCCCTAGTCCCACACCAAGCTGTTCCCCTGTATCCATATCCTCTTCCCTAGTCCCACACCAAGCTGTTCCCCTGTATCCATATCCTCTTCTCTAGTCCCACACCAAGCTGTTCCCCTGTATCCATATCCTCTTCTCTAGTCCCACACCAAGCTGTTCCCCTGTATCCATATCCTCTTCTCTAGTCCCACACCAAGCTGTTCCCCTGTATCCATATCCTCTTCCCTATTCCCACACCAAGCTGTTCCCCTGTATCCATATCCTCTTCCCTAGTCCCACACCAAGCTGTTCCCCTGTATCCATATCCTCTTCTCTAGTCCCACACCAAGCTGTTCCCCTGTATCCATATCCTCTTCTCTAGTCCCACACCAAGCTGTTCACCTGTATCCATATCCTCTTCCCTAGTCCCACACCAAGCTGTTCCCCTGTATCCATATCCTCTTCCCTAGACCCACACCAAGCTGTTCCCCTGTATCCATATCCTCGTCCCTGGTCCCACACCAAGCTGTTCCCCTGTATCCATACCCTCTTCCCTAGTCCCACACCAAGCTGTTCCCCTGTATCCATACCCTCTTCCCTAGTCCCACACCAAGCTGTTCCCCTGTATCCATACCCTCTTCCCTAGTCCCACACCAAGCTGTTCCCCTATATCCATACCCTCTTCCCTAGTCCCACACCAAGCTGTTCCCCTGTATCCATACCCTCTTCCCTAGTCCCACAGCAAGCTGTTCCCCTGTATCCATACCCTCTTCCCTAGTCCCACACCAAGCTGTTCCCCTGTATCCATACCCTCTTCCCGAGTCCCACACCAAACTGTTCCCCTGTATCCATACCCTCTTCCCTAGTCCCACACCAAGCTGTTCCCCTGTATCCATACCCTCTTCCCTAGTCCCACACCAAGCTGTTCCCCTGTATCCATACCCTCTTCCCTAGTCCCACAGCAAGCTGTTCCCCTGTATCCATACACTCTTCCATAGTCCCACACCAAGCTGTTCCCCTGTATCCATATCCTCTTCCCTAAGTCCCACACCAAGCTGTTCCCCTGTATCCATACCCTCTTCCCTAGTCCCACACCAAGCTTTTCCCCTGTATCATATCCTCTTGCCTAGTCCCACACCAAGCTGTTCCCCTGTATCCATATCCTCTTCCCTAGTCCCACACCAAGCTGTTCCCCTGTATCCATACCCTCTTCCCTAGTCCCACACCAAGCTGTTCCCCTGTATCCATACCCTCTTCCCTAGTCCCACACCAAGCTGTTCCCCTGTATCCATATCCTCTTCGCTAGTCCCACACCAAGCTGTTCCCATGTATCCATACCCTCTTCCCTAGTCCCACACCAAGCTGTTCCCCTGTATCCATACCCTCTTCCCTAGTCCCACAGCAAGCTGTTCCCCTGTATCCATACACTCTTCCATAGTCCCACACCAAGCTGTTCCCCTGTATCCATATCCTCTTCCCTAAGTCCCACACCAAGCTGTTCCCCTGTATCCATACCCTCTTCCCTAGTCCCACACCAAGCTTTTCCCCTGTATCATATCCTCTTGCCTAGTCCCACACCAAGCTGTTCCCCTGTATCCATATCCTCTTCCCTAGTCCCACACCAAGCTGTTCCCCTGTATCCATACCCTCTTCCCTAGTCCCACACCAAGCTGTTCCCCTGTATCCATACCCTCTTCCCTAGTCCCACACCAAGCTGTTCCCCTGTATCCATATCCTCTTCGCTAGTCCCACACCAAGCTGTTCCCCTGTATCCATACCCTCTTCCCTAGTCCCACACCAAGCTGTTCCCCTGTATCCATACCCTCTTCCCTAGTCCCACACCAAGCTGTTCCCCTAAGCTGTTCCCCTTTATCATATCCTCTTCCCTAGTCCCACACCAAGCTGTTCCCCTGTATCCATATCCTCTTCCCTAGTCCCACACCAAGCTGTTCCCCTGTATCCATATCCTCTTCCCTTGTCCCACACCAAGCTTTCCCCCTGTATCCATACCCTCTTCCCTAGTCCCACACCAAGCTGTTCCCCTGTATCCATACCCTCTTCCCTAGTCCCACACCAAGCTGTTCCCCTGTATCCATACCCTCTTCCCTAGTCCCACACCAAGCTGTTCCCCTGTATCCATACCCTCTTCCCTAGTCCCACACCAAGCTGTTCCCCTGTATCCATACCCTCTTCCCTAGTCCCACACCAAGCTGTTCCCCTATATCCATACCCTCTTCCCTAGTCCCACACCAAGCTGTTCCCCTGTATCCATACCCTCTTCCCTAGTCCCACAGCAAGCTGTTCCCCTGTATCCATACCCTCTTCCCTAGTCCCACACCAAGCTGTTCCCCTGTATCCATACCCTCTTCCCGAGTCCCACACCAAACTGTTCCCCTGTATCCATATCCTCTTCCCGAGTCCCACACCAAGCTGTTCCCCTGTATCCATACCCTCTTCCCTAGTCCCACACCAAGCTGTTCCCCTGTATCCATACCCTCTTCCCTAGTCCCACACCAAGCTGTTCCCCTGTATCCATACACTCTTCCATAGTCCCACACCAAGCTGTTCCCCTGTATCCATATCCTCTTCCCTAAGACCCACACCAAGCTGTTCCCCTGTATCCATACCCTCTTCCCTAGTCCCACACCAAGCTTTTCCCCTGTATCATATCCTCTTCCCTAGTCCCACATCAAGCTGTTCCCCTGTATCCATATCCTCTTCCCTAGTCCCACACCAAGCTGTTCCCCTGTATCCATACCCTCTTCCCTAGTCCCACACCAAGCTGTTCCCCTGTATCCATATCTTCTTCCCTAGTCCCACACCAAGCTGTTCCCCTGTATCCATATCCTCTTCGCTAGTCCCACACCAAGCTGTTCCCCTGTATCCATACCCTCTTCCCTAGTCCCACACCAAGCTGTTCCCCTGTATCCATACCCTCTTCCCTAGTCCCACACCAAGCTGTTCCCCTGTATCCATACCCTCTTCCCTAGTCCCACACCAAGCTGTTCCCCTGTATCCATACCCTCTTCCCTAGTCCCACACCAAGCTGTTCCCCTGTATCCATACCCTCTTCCCTAGTCCCACACCAAGCTGTTCCCCTGTATCCATACCCTCTTCACTAGTCCCACACCAAGCTGTTCCCCTGTATCCATACCCTCTTCCCTAGTCCCACACCAAGCTGTTCCCCTTTATCATATCCTCTTCCCTAGTCCCACACCAAGCTGTTCCCCTGTATCCATACCCTCTTCCCTAGTCCCACACCAAGCTGTTCCCCTGTATCCATACCCTCTTCCCTAGTCCCACACCAAGCTGTTCCCCTGTATCCATATCCTCTTCCCTAAGTCCCACACCAAGCTGTTCCCCTGTATCCATACCCTCTTCCCTAGTCCCACACCAAGCTGTTCCCCTTTATCATATCCTCTTCCCTAGTCCCACACCAAGCTGTTCCCCTGTATCCATATCCTCTTCCCTAGTCCCACACCAAGCTGTTCCCCTGTATCCATATCCTCTTCCCTAGTCCCACACCAAGCTTTCCCCCTGTATCCATACCCTCTTCCCTAGTCCCACACCAAGCTGTTCCCCTGTATCCATACCCTCTTCCCTAGTCCCACACCAAGCTGTTTCCCTGTATCCATATCCTCTTCCCTAGTCCCACACCAAGCTGTTCCCCTGTATCCATATCCTCTTCCCTAAGTCCCACACCAAGCTGTTCCCCTGTATCCATACCCTCTTCCCTAGTCCCACACCAAGCTGTTCCCCTGTATCATATCCTCTTCCCTAGTTCCACACCAAGCTGTTCCCCTGTATCCATATCCTCTTCCCTAGTCCCACACCAAGCTGTTCCCCTGTATCCATACCCTCTTCCCGAGTCCCACACCAAGCTGTTCCCCTGTATCCATATCCTCTTCCCGAGTCCCACACCAAGCTGTTCCCCTGTATCCATATCCTCTTCCCTAGTCCCACACCAAGCTGTTCCCCTGTATCCATACCCTCTTCCCTAGTCCCACACCAAGCTGTTCCCCTGTATCCATACCCTCTTCCCTAGTCCCACACCAAGCTGTTCCCCTGTATCCATACACTCTTCCATAGTCCCACACCAAGCTGTTCCCCTGTATCCATATCCTCTTCCCTAAGTCCCACACCAAGCTGTTCCCCTGTATCCATACCCTCTTCCCTAAGTCCCACACCAAGCTGTTCCCCTGTATCCATATCCTCTTCCCTAGTCCCACACCAAGCTGTTCCCCTGTATCCATACCCTCTTCCCTAGTCCCACACCAAGCTGTTCCCCTGTATCCATACCCTCTTCCCTAGTCCCACACCAAGCTTTTCCCCTGTATCATATCCTCTTCCCTAGTCCCACACCAAGCTGTTCCCCTGTATCCATATCCTCTTCCCTAGTCCCACACCAAGCTGTTCCCCTGTATCCATACCCTCTTCCCTAGTCCCACACCAAGCTGTTCCCCTGTATCCATATCCTCTTCCCTAGTCCCACACCAAGCTGTTCCCCTGTATCCATACCCTCTTCCCGAGTCCCACACCAAGCTGTTCCCCTGTATCCATACCCTCTTCCCTAGTCCCACACCATGCTGTTCCCCTGTATCCATACCCTCTTCCCTAGTCCCACACCAGGCATAAGGGATGTACTCCTTCAGCTACAATTCATTAACTCCAGAGAAACACAATGGTTGTGCTTTGTAACACACTCCAAAGTTTGTCTCCCCTTAAACTGGTCTAACAACATACACTCAACACACACGCCAACATACCCCATACATACATACACACAATACACACACACTAATAACTGACCCAACTTCAACACCCCCTGTCTGGCCACACACACAGGGACAGACATGCACTTCAACACCCCCTGTCTAGCCACACACACAGGGACAGACATGCACTTCACCCCCCCCCTCCTCATGTACAGATAATAGCTGGAAGTTAAAGATGGCACGGATCAATAGGATTTCTCCTAGTGACTGGATAAGTTAACATCACGCCTCCTCCTGCAAGCCCCTCAATCAATACTGTCTCTCCCTCTCCGTCTCATCATCATCTTTAATCTATATCCCTTTGTCTCGGTTTCTGTAGAATCGTCTCGTTCCACCGCGCCTTTCCCCAAATGACATTAAAGAATGTAAAATGACCTACATCGGAATGAAAGGACAGGAGGACAGAAACAGTGAGGTGAAAGAAGAGTTGATTGTGGGGTTTGCACTTCTGCTGCCTCTTTTAGACAAAAGCAACAAGGGATGAAGAAGGGAAACACAAATGTCAAAGGGGGCGCTTGCGGCCAAAGCACTGGGCTTTTCTCTGTCCGTACAAGAGTGGTGGTGAAGGCAGAAATGGCAGCGTTAATAAAAAGCTAATGCTTGTCTCGGGTGTGAAGCCGCGGGCATCAGAGGCGTGGGGGGGGTTCTACAGCCTTGGTCTTTTGTGGGGCCGTGTGTCATGTGAAGAAAAGTCTGTCCCAAATGTATTTCTACAATACGGGAAAAGAGAGTGTTAGGCTTTTCATGGGGGGGCTCGTTCTGCTCGGCACCAGCCATTAACTGGGACGGGTCTAAAAGGACTGGATCTGAACCTGGACCTCATATTTCTTCCTTTCATTTTGTGACCTGTCCTCCTTGTGTCAGCTGTGTGTGGATGGTATGTGCATTGTTCTGTTATTTCCTGCTCAAACGATGCTCACTCCCTTCCCTGTCCATTCACTAGCTCTTTGTGACATAGAACATATCCAGGCTTAGAGAAAGACAACGACATGTAGGGCACAAACACGCAACACATACTGTACACAGGCGCTATATAGAAACAGTCTTTGGTCAACGCTTATCCAACCACTGACCAAATGACTTGGCTTTGCTCAAGTGGTGCTTTACAAAGTGTTGTGACAAGACGCGTTACATGCTTGTGTTTGTTTGTGGCACTGTTTTTCCTCACATAGCCTCGCATGTTGTGGGGGTATCTCAGTTTCTCGTATTTACAGTTTAAATTTGGAACCTGGATTTCACAGAGTATCTCACACCAACAGAGGTGGGAACTAATAACCAAAGCAGCGAAAACTGACGATGCCAATCCAGTCAAATAAGAATTCCCTCCTCTTTTTACACTTCTGTTACACGGTTGTACTCAAAGGCGTGAATTATGTTCCATCATTCTGTCTCCCCGACTTCCACGTCAGTGTGTATGTTGTGATTTGGACTGGAGGAGTCTCTCACTCTGCTACTAGGTGTTGCAAAGATGCACTCCATTGTTATTTTTTTTATTGACGGAGATGAATGACGGAATGGATTTCTTTGTTCAACTGTTTCTCTATAGCTCTAATACTCATTCGGTCTCTTTGTCTCACCCACTCTCTGTCTGCTTTCTCTCTGTCTCTCTCTCTCAGGTCTGGATCGCTCTCAGAGACAGGGGGTAGAGGATCTGATCTCTGCGGTGCCCTGTCGTTTCGACCATGCCGCCCTGTTCCCCATGCTGCAGAAACAGACTCTACAGCACCGGATGAATGACTCCTTCTCCTGCCTAGTGAGAGAGAGCGAGAGCTTGTCCATTATTGAATGTTTATTTATATGCCAGATGTTTCTGAAAAAAATAATTGTAGTGCAAGCCAGTGCAAAGAAAGGAGACAGGCTTCCTATTCTTGAGTGAGTGAGTGAGGCCTCGCAAAGGCTTTATCTTTCAGTCTCTGAGTGCAGCAAGAGACTCATGCCTTGAGGGTCTGGGAGCTCCAACACTCAACGAGGGGGGATAAACGGTGCTAATCAATACTTCCCAAATAAAAACATGACCCTCACAGACCACTGCTGAGCCTATTTAGTGAAGAGGGGCCACAGAGGATGAGTAAAGGGGGAGGGGGACCTGGCCATATGTACCATAGTCAATTCCCTTTCAAATCCAGGAAATGCGCTAAACCCAGAATATGTGAAATATAGTCGTGTAAATAGGCCATCTTTCAGATTTAGAATCAGACCCAATCCCTTTATACACTGAATGTATCAAACATTAGGAACACCTACGTAATATTGAGTTGCCCCCAAATTCCCTCAGAACAGTCTCAATTCGTCAGCACATGGACTCTACAAGGTGTC
Organism: Oncorhynchus masou masou; assembly: GCF_036934945.1. NCBI lineage: Eukaryota > Metazoa > Chordata > Actinopteri > Salmoniformes > Salmonidae > Oncorhynchus > Oncorhynchus masou. Next base: position 61,945,624 of record NC_088226.1, on the reverse strand, counting down.
GGAAACTTTCTACAGGGATGTTGACTCCAATGAGTCCCACAGTTGTGTCCAGTTGACTTGATGTTCTTCTTGATACACACAGGACACTGTTGAGTGTGGAAAACCCAGCAGCATTGCAGTTCTTGACACACTCTAACCAGTGTGCCTAGCACCTACTACCATACCAAGTACAAAGGCACAAATGATTTGTCTTGCCCATTCACCCTCTGAATGGCAAACATACACAATCCATGTCTCCGTTGTCTCAAGACTTTAAAATCCTTCTTTAATTAACCTTCTCCTTGCCCCTGGATTCAGCTGGTCAGTCTGTCATAGAAGAGTTGAGATTAAAAAGAGCTCTGAGCATATAGTCCAACTAATGATTCCTCATTCAACTCAGACGAACACAGGATGAGTGCTCCCTCCACACACTTTTTCATGTGAATGGCTTTGTTAATGATGAGGGCTTTGTCAAGGACTTTGTGTATCAACTTGTCGTCTCCGTTGAAGCCACATTCAGAATGACAAGGCCTTAGGACAGTAACGTCTGTTAAAAAGTAGGGTCAGCCCTTCTGGTGGTAGATCAGATTTGGGTTGTCACACTTTAGAAACTCAGATTTCTTGTCGTAGATTTTCCGACTGTGAATAGAATCCTGCTGTACATCAACACTTTGATACAGTGGAACAGCGTGGCTGGTATGTATTTTCATCTAACAGGGTATAAACCAATCAGATTCTTGGCCTATACTTCAACTTGCATTAAATGAACTGTTCTTCTACTTGAGAAAAAATACATTCAAGTAGCAGTGCCTCTAATAAGGTAACAGTTCTTGAGTAGGATATTTCGGTACTCTTTTCACTCCTGCAGACCTGAACCTCATGCGTGTTTGTGTTTCCTGTCTGTGTGTGTTGGTGCAGTGATTTTGAACTGGTGGGTCACGAGCCACATTCAGGTCACGGAACGTTTTGAGTCACTGTATCCCGACCTATATGTACACGTCTACCTCAATTACCTCCTACCTCTGCACATGGACTCAATACTGGTCCCCGTGTCTAAAGCCAAGTCATCCTTATTCGGTACTGGTCCCCCGTGTCTAAAGCCAAGTCATCCTTACTCGGTACTGGTCCCCCGTGTCTAAAGCCAAGTCATCCTTACTCGGTACTGGTCCCCCGTGTCTAAAGCCAAGTCATCCTTACTCGGTACTGGTCCCCCGTGTCTAAAGCCTAGTCATCCTTACTCGGTACTGGTCCCCCGTGTCTAAAGCCTAGTCATCCTTACTCGGTACTGGTCCCCGTGTCTAAAGCCTAGTCATCCTTACTCGGTACTGGTCCCCCGTGTCTAAAGCCTAGTCATCCTTACTCGGTACTGGTACAACGTGTCTAAAGCCAAGTCATCCTTACTCGGTACTGGTCCCCCGTGTCTAAAGCCAAGTCATCCTTACTCAATACTGGTCCCCGTGTCTAAAGCCAAGTCATCCTTACTCGGTACTGGTCCCCCGTGTCTAAAGCCAAGTCATCCTTACTCGGTACTGGTCCCCCGTGTCTAAAGCCTAGTCATCCTTACTCGGTACTGGTCCCCCGTGTCTAAAGCCAAGTCATCCTTACTCGGTACTGGTCCCCCGTGTCTAAAGCCAAGTCATCCTTACTCGGTACTGGTACCCCGTGTCTAAAGCCAAGTTATCCTTACTCGGTACTGGTCCCCCGTGTCTAAAGCCAAGTTATCCTTACTCGGTACTGGTCCCCCGTGTCTAAAGCCAAGTCATCCTTACTCGGTACTGGTACCCCGTGTCTAAAGCCAAGTCATCCTTACTCGGTACTGGTCCCCGTGTCTAAAGCCAAGTCATCCTTACTCGGTACTGGTCCCCCGTGTCTAAAGCCAAGTCATCCTTACTCGGTACTGGTACCCCGTGTCTAAAGCCAAGTCATCCTTACTCAATACTGGTACCCTGTGTCTAAAGCCAAGTCATCCTTACTCAATACTGGTCCCCCGTGTCTAAAGCCAAGTCATCCTTACTCGGTACTGGTCCCCCGTGTCTAAAGCCAAGTCATCCTTACTCGGTACTGGTCCCCCGTGTCTAAAGCCAAGTCATCCTTACTCGGTACTGGTCCCCCGTGTCTAAAGCCAAGTCATCCTTACTCGGTACTGGTCCCCGTGTCTAAAGCCAAGTCATCCTTACTCGGTACTGGTCCCCCGTGTCTAAAGCCAAGTTATCCTTACTCGGTACTGGTACCCCGTGTCTAAAGCCAAGTCATCCTTACTCGGTACTGGTACCCCCTGTCTAAAGCCAAGTCATCCTTACTCAATACTGGTCCCCGTGTCTAAAGCCAAGTCATCCTTACTCTGTACTGGTACCCCGTGTCTAAAGCCAAGTCATCCTTACTCTGTACTGGTCCCCCGTGTCTAAAGCCAAGTCTTCCTTACTCGGTACTGGTAGCCTGTGTCTAAAGCCAAGTTATCCTTACTCGGTACTGGTCCCCCGTGTCTAAAGCCAAGTCATCCTTACTCTGTACTGGTCCCCCGTGTCTAAAGCCAAGTTATCCTTACTCGGTACTGGTACCCTGTGTCTAAAGCCAAGTTATCCTTACTCGGTACTGGTACCCCGTGTCTAAAGCCAAGTCATCCTTACTCGGTACTGGTCCCCCGTGTCTAAAGCCAAGTCATCCTTACTCGGTACTGGTACCCTGTGTCTAAAGCCAAGTTATCCTTACTCGGTACTGGTACTCCGTGTCATGTTTTTATTATTTCTCTGTTTTCTTGTATCTCTGCGTTGATGGGAAAGGCCTGTAAGTAAGTTTTTCACTGTTTGTCTACACTTATTGTTTACCAAGATTGTGACACATACAATTTAATATGATTTGATTTGAGTGTTCCCGTGACCTTTACTGAAAGAGGGTTGCAGTAAAATAATGAAGTCTCAACTTAATCGACTTAAACCAGGTAGAAAGTGTGTAGAAATTATACTGGACCTAACCTATTTAATCACAGTATTTTCAATATAGATCTATAGTAGCGCTATTTTGTTATTGGTCTATTAACTTGTACTTCTTGTGATGTCACCAGGCAAGCCAAAACGCCACCCATGCAAACCCTGTGTCAATTGTATTTTCAACCAGCAACTAGCTGGAAATAACACTGATCACACTTTTACAGTGTTAGTTTCATCAGCTGTTGTACAATATGATACAAAACAAAGGTTCAACAGAATTTTGACTGCACTGATCATACTAATTAGAAATATCCCAGATGACAAATAGATGCTGTGCGCTAGTCACTTTAAACTGAGTACACTTGAATGAGGCATTGGGAATAATGCTCAGAAAACAATATGCTGTGTCAACTGTAGCTGTCGTAATATCAATTAGTCAGCTCATCTAGTGTTTAGAACCACTGATTACCTAGTCAGGTCCCAAATTATTTGCACATTTTTTGATAAAGATGAGCAAAAAAGACTAAAATAAATAATACAAATACTGAGCTATACATAATAAAATAATGTAAATATTTACCTCTATTTTAATGTCATCTGACCATCTCACCAGTTCCAATCTAAGTGCCAATGCCGTTTAGCAAACTCCAGGCGGTGCTATGGTCAGATGACATGAAAAGACCCTCATCCCTACTGTAAAATATGCTGTTGCATCTTTGTTATGGGGTTGGTTTGCTTCCACTAGTCCTGGGGCCGTTAGGTCAATGGCATCATGAAAAAAAAATTCTCTGAGCAATTGTGTTAGTATAAATATATATTTTTCCCAAAACCAATTACACTGACATTATGGACTTTACATGGTGTACGTCAGTGGTCACCAACCGGTCGAAGGCATTCCTAGTCGCCAAACAAACATTTCTGGAAAAAACCCAACGATAAAGCCTATTTGTTTCATGCTGTTGGCGGTATGTGCACTTGATTCAGCAGCCCTAGCACCCGGAAGACAAAGTGTTGCCATTTTGATCCATTTCATGTCTGAAGGTAGAACTCTGGCTACCCGGCCCAGAGAGCAAATGAAGTGCACCTGACCAATCTGCTGAGATCAGTGCAGTGGTGTAAAGTACTTAAGTAGCACTTTAAAGTATTTTTTTACTTAAGTCGTTTTTGGGGGTATCTGTACTTGACTTTACTATTTATAACTTTTGCTTCACTACATTTCTAATGAAAGTAATGTACGTTTACTCCATTTTCCCTGACACCAAAAGTACACATTACATTTTGAATGCTTAGCAAGACAGGAAAATAGTCCAATTCACCCACTTATCAGGAGAACACGTTGTCATCCCTCTGATCTGGCAGAATCAGTCAACACAAATGCTTGGTTTGTAAGTTATGTCTGAGAGTTGGAGTGTGCCCCTGGCAATCCATACATTTAAAAAACACATAGTGCTGTCTGGTTTGCTTAACATAAGGAATATGAAATTATATGTACCATTACTTTGCATTTTGATAGTTAAGTATATTTTAAACCAAATACTTTGACTTTTACTTAAGTAGTATTTTACTGGGTGACTTTCACTTTTACTTGAGTCATTTTCTATCTTTACTTTTAGATAGAAAATGAGAATTGGGTTGTCTTTCCACCCCTGGATCAGTGTCTGCACATTCCTCGAGACATACTGTAAAAAGAAGCCTCCAACACACAGCAAAGTCTACTTCTTCCACTCACGCTAGAACCATCACTACAGCTACAATGAATGAGTGAAGTAAAGTAAAGTAAAGTCCGACAACTACTGCCAACAGCATCCACCCCAGAATCTCCCTCTCTCCACCTCAGAATCTCCCTCTCTCCACCTCAGAATCTCCCTCCCTCCACCCACCTCAGAATCTCCCTCCACCCACCTCAGAATCTCCCTCCCTCCACCCACCTCAGAATCTCCCTCTCTCCACCTCAGAATCTCCCTCCACCCACCTCAGAATCTCCCTCCACCCACCTCAGAATCTCCCTCCCTCCACCCACCTCAGAATCTCCCTCCACCCACCTCAGAATCTCCCTCCCTCCACCCACCTCAGAATCTCCCTCTCTCCACCTCAGAATCTCCCTCCCCCCACCTCAGAATCTCCCTCCACCCACCTCAGAATCTCCCTCTCTCCACCTCCACCCACCTCAGAATCTCCCTCTCTCCACCTCAGAATCTCCCTCCACCCACCTCAGAATCTCCCTCCCTCCAGAATCTCCCTCCACCCACCTCAGAATCTCCCTCCACTCCACCTCAGAATCTCCCTCCCTCCCACCTCCCTCCACCTCAGAATCTCCCTCCCTCCACCCTCAGAATCTCCCTCCCTCCACCTCAGAATCTCACTCTTTCCACCCACCTCAGAATCTCCCTCCCTCCACCTCAGAATCTCCCTCTCTCCACCTCAGAATCTCCCTCTCTCCACCTCAGAATCTCCTCTCCACCCCTCCCTCCTCCACCCAGAACCTCAGAATCTCCCTCCCTCCACCCACCTCAGAATCTCCCTCCACCCACCCACCTCAGAATCTCCCTCTCTCCACCTCAGAATCTCCCTCTCTCCACCTCAGAATCTCCCTCTCTCCACCTCAGAATCTCCCTCCCTCCACCTCAGAATCTCCCTCCCTCCACCTCAGAATCTCCCTCTTTCCACCCACCTCAGAATCTCCCTCTTTCCACCCACCTCAGAATCTCCCTCCCTCCACCCACCTCAGAATCTCCCTCCCTCCACCCACCTCAGAATCTCCCTCCACCCACCTCAGAATCTCCCTCCCTCCACCCACCTCAGAATCTCCCTCCCTCCACCCACCTCAGAATCTCCCTCTCTCAACCTCAGAATCTCCCTCTCTCCACCTCAGAATCTCCCTCTCTCCACCTCAGAATCTCCCTCCCTCCACCTCAGAATCTCCCTCCCTCCACCTCAGAATCTCCCTCCCTCCACCTCAGAATCTCCCTCTTTCCACCCACCTCAGAATCTCCCTCCCTCCACCCACCTCAGAATCTCCCTCCCTCCACCCACCTCAGAATCTCCCTCCCTCCACCCACCTCAGAATCTCCCTCCACCCACCTCAGAATCTCCCTCCACCCACCTCAGAATCTCCCTCCACCCACCTCAGAATCTCCCTCCCTCCACCCACCTCAGAATCTCCCTCCCTCCACCCACCTCAGAATCTCCCTCCACCCACCTCAGAATCTCCCTCCCTCCACCCACCTCAGAATCTCCCTCTCTCCACCTCAGAATCTCCCTCTCTCCACCTCAGAATCTCCCTCTCTCCACCTCAGAATCTCCCTCTCTCCACCTCAGAATCTCCCTCCCTCCACCTCAGAATCTCCCTCCCTCCACCTCAGAATCTCCCTCTTTCCACCCACCTCAGAATCTCCCTCCCTCCACCCACCTCAGAATCTCCCTCCCTCCACCCACCTCAGAATCTCCCTCCACCCACCTCAGAATCTCCCTCCCTCCACCCACCTCAGAATCTCCCTCTCTCCACCTCAGAATCTCCCTCCCTCCACCTCAGAATCTCCCTCTCTCCACCTCAGAATCTCCCTCTCTCCACCTCAGAATCTCCCTCCCTCCACCTCAGAATCTCCCTCTTTCCACCCACCTCAGAATCTCCCTCCCTCCACCCACCTCAGAATCTCCCTCCCTCCACCCACCTCAGAATCTCCCTCCACCCACCTCAGAATCTCCCTCCCTCCACCCACCTCAGAATCTCCCTCTCTCCACCTCAGAATCTCCCTCTCTCCACCTCAGAATCTCCCCTCTCTCCACCTCAGAATCTCCCTCTCTCCACCTCAGAATCTCCCTCCCTCCACCTCAGAATCTCCCTCCCTCCACCTCAGAATCTCCCTCTTTCCACCCACCTCAGAATCTCCCTCTTTCCACCCACCTCAGAATCTCCCTCCCTCCACCCACCTCAGAATCTCCCTCCCTCCACCCACCTCAGAATCTCCCTCCACCCACCTCAGAATCTCCCTCCCTCCACCCACCTCAGAATCTCCCTCCCTCCACCTCAGAATCTCCCTCCCTCCACCCACCTCAGAATCTCCCTCCACCCACCTCAGAATCTCCCTCCCTCCACCCACCTCAGAATCTCCCTCCCTCCACCCACCTCAGAATCTCCCTCCCTCCACCCACCTCAGAATCTCCCTCTCTCCACCTCAGAATCTCCCTCTCTCCACCTCAGAATCTCCCTCTCTCCACCTCAGAATCTCCCTCCCTCCACCTCAGAATCTCCCTCCCTCCACCTCAGAATCTCCCTCTTTCCACCCACCTCAGAATCTCCCTCCCTCCACCCACCTCAGAATCTCCCTCCCTCCACCCACCTCAGAATCTCCCTCCCTCCACCCACCTCAGAATCTCCCTCCACCCACCTCAGAATCTCCCTCCCTCCACCCACCTCAGAATCTCCCTCCCTCCACCCACCTCAGAATCTCCCTCCCTCCACCTCAGAATCTCCCTCCCTCCACCTCAGAATCTCCCTCCGCTGTTTTAATTATTTATTATTTCTCACCGCTGCTCCCTCCCCTCAGACTGACCATCAGATGCAGGCTATCATCAAAATTAACTAATGTTTAAAAAAGATCTGAGCGTTAATTTCGGTTTGCATTTTGACTCAGTGATCTTGACTCAGAAAAGGTTAGTGACCACTGGTGTACATGGTTGTTCTAATCTAAAGCAAATACAAATTAGCCTTTTAGAAATCTCCTTCTTTCCTATTTGGTTTGCCAAATTTCACACAGCAGACTAAGTTCAGCAGGTTTTTCAAAAAGTGATGCAACAACTTGAATTTTAGTGGGTTCCATTTTTCAAGCTTTGATACAGCGTTGACCTAGACCAGTCTTAGAAGAGCCCCTGTCACTCATACTACAGCAACCATGTTCGTTAGAGAGAGCGAGAGTTAACGAGGCAGTCGGCTCGTTAATAGCCAATTAAGCATTCAGCACCAAGAGTGAGTGGGCCATCTGTTTGTCACAGTGGAACATCTTGTCACATGCTGCCAGGCGGCAGGGCGCTCTGCTGTATTCTTTTGTATTATTATATTAGTTCTGAGGTGGAGGGAGGGAGATTCGGAGGTGGAGGGAGGGAGATTCGGAGGTGGAGGGAGGGAGATTCGGAGGTGGAGGGAGGGAGATTCGGAGGTGGAGGGAGGGAGATTCGGAGGTGGAGGGAGGAGATTCGGAGGTGGAGGGAGGGAGATTCGGAGGTGGAGGGAGGGAGATTCGGAGGTGGAGGGAGGAGGAGATTCGGAGGGGAGGGGAGGGGATTCGGAGGTGGAGGGAGGGAGGGAGGGAGATTCGGAGGTGGAGGGAGGGAGGGGATTCGGAGGTGGAGGGAGGGAGGGAGATTCGGAGGTGGAGGGAGGGAGGGAGATTCGGAGGTGGAGGGAGGGAGGGAGATTCGGAGGTGGAGGGAGGGAGGGAGATTCGGAGGTGGAGGGAGGGAGGGAGATTCGGAGGTGGAGGGAGGGAGGGAGATTCGGAGGTGGAGGGAGGGAGGGAGATTCGGAGGTGGAGGGAGGGAGGGAGGGAGATTCGGAGGTAGGTGGAGGGAGGGAGGGAGATTCGGAGGTAGGTGGAGGGAGGGAGGGAGATTCGGAGGTAGGTGGAGGGAGGGAGGGAGATTCGGAGGTAGGTGGAGGGAGGGAGGGAGATTCGGAGGTAGGTGGAGGGAGGGAGGGAGATTCGGAGGTGGGTGGGTGGAGGGAGATTCGGAGGTGGAGGGAGGGAGGGAGATTCGGAGGTGGAGGGAGGGAGGGAGATTCGGAGGTGGGTGGAGGGAGGGAGGGAGATTCGGAGGTGGGTGGAGGGAGGGAGGGAGATTCGGAGGTGGGTGGGTGGAGGGAGGGAGATTCGGAGGTGGGTGGGTGGAGGGAGGGAGATTCGGAGGTGGAGGGAGGGATAGAGATTCGGAGGTGGAGGGAGGGAGATTCGGAGGTGGAGGGATTCGGAGGTGGAGGGAGGGAGATTCGGGAGGTGGAGGGATTCGGAGGTGGAGGGAGGGAGGGAGGGAGATTCGGAGGTGGAGGGAGGGAGATTCGGAGGTGGAGGGAGGGAGGGAGATTCGGAGGTGGAGGGAGGGAGATTCGGAGGTGGAGGGAGGGAGGGAGATTCGGGAGGTGGAGGGAGGGAGGGAGGGAGATTCGGAGGTGGAGGGATTCGGAGGTGGAGGGAGGGAGATTCGGAGGTGGAGGGAGGGAGATTCGGAGGTGGAGGGAGGGAGGGAGGGAGATTCGGAGGTGGAGGGAGGGAGGGAGATTCGGAGGTGGAGGGAGGGAGATTCGGAGGTGGAGGGAGGGAGGGAGATTCGGAGGTGGAGGGAGGGAGGGAGATTCGGAGGTGGAGGGAGGGGAGGGAGGGAGGAGGGAGGGAGGGGATTGGAGGTGGAGGGAGGGAGGGAGGGAGATTGGAGGTGGAGGGAGGGAGGGAGATTCGGAGGTGGAGGGAGGGAGGGAGGGAGATTCGGAGGTGGAGGGATTCGGAGGTGGAGGGAGGGAGATTCGGAGGTGGAGGGATTCGGAGGTGGAGGGAGGGAGATTCGGAGGTGGAGGGATTCGGAGGTGGAGGGAGGGAGGGAGATTCGGAGGTGGAGGGATTCGGAGGTGGAGGGAGGGAGGGAGATTCGGAGGTGGAGGGAGGAGGGAGATTCGGAGGTGGAGGGAGGGAGGGAGGGAGATTCGGAGGTGGAGGGAGGGAGGGAGGGAGATTCGGAGGTGGAGGGAGGGAGGGAGGGAGATTCGGAGGTGGAGGGAGGGGGAGGGAGATTCGGAGGTGGAGGGAGGGAGATTCGGAGGTGGGGGGAGGGAGGGAGATTCGGAGGTGGAGGGAGGGAGATTCGAGGTGGAGGGAGGGAGGGAGGGAGATTCGGAGGTGGAGGGAGGGAGGGAGGTGGAGAGGGGGAGGGAGGGAGATTCGGGGTGGTGGGGGGAGGGAGATTCGGAGGTGGAGGGAGGAAGATTCGGAGGTGGAGGGAGGGAGATTCGGAGGTGGAGGGAGGGAGATTCGGAGGTGGAGGGAGGGAGTTTCGGAGGTGGAGGGAGGGAGATTCGGAGGTGGAGGGAGGTGGAGGGAGGGAGGGAGATTCGGAGGTAGGTGGAGGGAGGGAGGGAGATTCGGAGGTGGAGGGAGGGAGGGAGGGAGATTCGGAGGTGGAGGGAGGGAGGGAGGGAGATTCGGAGGTGGAGGGAGATTCGGAGGTGGAGGGAGATTCGGAGGTGGAGGGAGGGAGGGAGATTCGGAGGTGGAGGGAGGGAGGCAGGGAGGGGGAGATTCGGAGGTGGAGGGAGGGAGGGAGGGAGGGAGATTCGGAGGTGGAGGGAGATTCGGAGGTGGAGGGAGATTCGGAGGTGGAGGGAGGGAGGGAGGGAGTTTCGGAAGTGGAGGGAGGGAGATTCGGAGGTGGAGGGATTCGGAGGTGGAGGGAGGGAGGGAGGGAGATTCGGAGGTGGAGGGAGGGAGGGAGGGAGATTCGGAGGTGGAGATTCGGAGGTGGAGGTAGGGAGATTCGGAGGTGGAGGGAGGGAGGTAGGGAGATTCGGAGGTGGAGGGAGGGAGGGAGGGAGATTCGGAGGTGGAGGGAGGGAGGGAGGGAGATTCGGAGGTGGAGGGAGGGAGGGAGGGAGATTCGGAGGTGGAGGGAGGGAGGGAGGGAGATTCGGAGGTGGAGGGAGATTCGGAGGTGGAGGGAGGGAGGGAGATTCGGAGGTGGAGGGAGGGAGGCAGGGAGGGGGAGATTCGGAGGTGGAGGGAGGGAGGGAGGGAGGGAGATTCGGAGGTGGAGGGAGATTCGGAGGTGGAGGGAGATTCGGAGGTGGAGGGAGGGAGGGAGGGAGATTCGGAAGTGGAGGGAGGGAGATTCGGAGGTGGAGGGATTCGGAGGTGGAGGGAGGGAGGGAGGGAGATTCGGAGGTGGAGGGAGGGAGGGAGGGAGATTCGGAGGTGGAGATTCGGAGGTGGAGGTAGGGAGATTCGGAGGTGGAGGGAGGGAGGTAGGGAGATTCGGAGGTGGAGGGAGGGAGGGAGGGAGATTCGGAGGTGGAGGGAGGGAGGGAGGGAGATTCGGAGGTGGAGGGAGGGAGGGAGGGAGATTCGGAGGTGGAGGGAGGGAGGGAGGGAGATTCGGAGGTGGAGGGAGGGAGATTCGGAGGTAGGTGGAGGGAGGGAGGGAGATTCGGAGGTAGGTGGCGGGAGGGAGGGAGATTCGGAGGTAGGTGGAGGGAGGGAGGGAGATTCGGAGGTGGAGGGAGGGAGATTCGGAGGTGGAGGGAGGGAGATTCGGAGGTGGAGGGAGGGAGATTCGGAGGTGGAGGGAGGGAGATTCGGAGGTGGAGGGAGGGAGATTCGGAGGTGGAGGGAGGGAGGGAGGGAGTTTCGGAGGTAGGTGGAGGGAGGGAGGGAGATTCGGAGGTAGGTGGAGGGAGGGAGGGAGGGAGGGAGGGAGATTCGGAGGTAGGTGGAGGGAGGGAGGGAGGGAGATTCGGAGGTAGGTGGAGGGAGGGAGGGAGATTCGGAGGTGTAGGGAGGGAGTTTCGGAGGTAGGTGGAGGGAGGGAGGGAGATTCGGAGGTAGGTGGAGGGAGGGAGGGAGGGAGATTCGGAGGTAGGTGGAGGGAGGGAAGGAGATTCGGAGGTGGAGGGAGGGAGGGAGATTCGGAGGTGGAGGGAGGGAGGGAGGGAGATTCGGAGGTGGAGGGAGGGAGGGAGGGAGATTCGGAGGTGGAGGGAGGGAGGGAGGGAGATTCGGAGGTGGAGGGAGGGAGGGAGGGAGATTCGGAGGTAGGTGGAGGCAGGGAGGGAGATTCGGAGGTAGGTGGAGGGAGGGAGGGAGATTCGGAGGTGGAGGGAGGGAGGGAGATACGGAGGTGGAGGGAGGGAGGGAGGGAGGGAGATTCGGAGGTGGAGGGAGGGAGGGAGGGAGATTCAGAGGTGGAGGGAGGGAGGGAGAGGTGGAGGGAGGGAGGGGAGCGAGATTCGGAGGTGGAGGGAGGGAGGGAGAGTCGGAGGTGGAGGGAGGGAGGGAGAGTCGGAGGTGGAGGGAGGGAGGGAGAGTCGGAGGTGGAGGGAGGGAGGGAGAGTCGGAGGTGGAGGGAGGGAGGGAGATTCGGAGGTGGAGGGAGGGAGATTCGGAGGTGGAGGGAGGGAGATTCGGAGGTGGAGGGAGGGAGATTCGGAGGTGGAGGGAGGGAGATTCGGAGGTGGAGGGAGGGAGGGAGGGAGTTTCGGAGGTAGGTGGAGGGAGGGAGGGAGATTCGGAGGAAGGTGGAGGGAGGGAGGGAGGGAGGGAGGGAGATTCGGAGGTAGGTGGAGGGAGGGAGGGAGGGAGATTCGGAGGTAGGTGGAGGGAGGGAGGGAGATTCGGAGGTGTAGGGAGGGAGTTTCGGAGGTAGGTGGAGGGAGGGAGGGAGATTCGGAGGTAGGTGGAGGGAGGGAGGGAGGGAGATTCGGAGGTAGGTGGAGGGAGGGAAGGAGATTCGGAGGTGGAGGGAGGGAGGGAGATTCGGAGGTGGAGGGAGGGAGGGAGGGAGATTCGGAGGTGGAGGGAGGGAGGGAGGGAGATTCGGAGGTGGAGGGAGGGAGGGAGGGAGATTCGGAGGTAGGTGGAGGGAGGGAGGGAGATTCGGAGGTAGGTGGAGGGAGGGAGGGAGATTCGGAGGTGGAGGGAGGGAGGGAGATACGGAGGTGGAGGGAGGGAGGGAGGGAGGGAGATTCGGAGGTGGAGGGAGGGAGGGAGGGAGATTCAGAGGTGGAGGGAGGGAGGGAGAGGTGGAGGGAGGGAGGGAGCGAGATTCGGAGGTGGAGGGAGGGAGGGAGAGTCGGAGGTGGAGGGAGGGAGGGAGAGTCGGAGGTGGAGGGAGGGAGGGAGAGTCGGAGGTGGAGGGAGGGAGGGAGAGTCGGAGGTGGAGGGAGGGAGGGAGATTCGGAGGTGGAGGGAGGGGGAGGGAGATTCGGAGGTGGAGGGAGGGGTGGAGGGAGATTCGGAGGTGGAGGGAGATTCGGAGGTGGAGGGAGATTCGGAGGTGGAGGGAGATTCGGAGGTGGAGGGAGGGAGGGAGGGAGATTCGGAGGTGGAGGGAGGGAGGGAGAGGTGGAGGGAGGGAGCGAGATTCGGAGGTGGAGGGAGGGAGGGAGATTCGGAGGTGGAGGGAGGGAGGGAGGGAGAAACAGAGGTGGAGGGAGGGAGGGAGAGGTGGAGGGAGGGAGGGAGCGAGATTCGGAGGTGGAGGGAGGGAGGGAGAGTCGGAGGTGGAGGGAGGGAGGGAGAGTCGGAGGTGGAGGGAGGGAGGGAGAGTCGGAGGTGGAGGGAGGGAGGGAGATTCGGAGGTGGAGGGAGGGAGGGAGATTCGGAGGTGGAGGGAGGGGGAGGGAGATTCGGAGGTGGAGGGAGGGGTGGAGGGAGATTCGGAGGTGGAGGGAGATTCGGAGGTGGAGGGAGATTCGGAGGTGGAGGGAGGGGTGGAGGGAGATTCGGAGGTGGAGGGAGGGGTGGAGGGAGATTCGGAGGTGGAGGGAGGGGTGGAGGGAGATTCGGAGGTGGAGGGAGGGGTGGAGGTGGAGGCAGGGGTGGAGGGAGAGTCGGAGGTGGAGGGAGGGAGGGAGATTCGGAGGTGGAGGGAGGGAGGGAGATTCGGAGGTGGAGGGAGGGGGAGGGAGATTCGGAGGTGGAGGGAGGGGTGGAGGGAGATTCGGAGGTGGAGGGAGATTCGGAGGTGGAGGGAGATTCGGAGGTGGAGGGAGATTCGGAGGTGGAGGGAGGGGTGGAGGGAGATTCGGAGGTGGAGGGAGGGGTGGAGGGAGATTCGGAGGTGGAGGGAGGGAGATTCGGAGGGAGGGAGGGAGATTCGGAGGTGGAGGGAGGGAGGGAGAGGTGGAGGGAGGGAGGGAGCGAGATTCGGAGGTGGAGGGAGGGAGGGAGATTCGGAGGTGGAGGGAGGGAGATTCGGAGGGGGAGGGAGGGAGGGAGATTCGGAGGTGGAGGGAGGGAGGGAGATTCGGAGGTGGAGGGAGGGAGGGAGATTCGGAGGTGGAGGGATGGAGATTCGGAGGGAGGGAGGGAGATTCGGAGGGAGGGAGGGAGATTCGGAGGGAGGGAGGGAGAGTCGGAGGTGGAGGGAGGGAGGGAGAGTCGGAGGTGGAGGGAGGGAGGGAGAGTCGGAGGTGGAGGGAGGGAGGGAGAGTCGGAGGTGGAGGGAGGGAGGGAGAGTCGGAGGTGGAGGGAGGGAGGGAGAGTCGGAGGTGGAGGGAGGGAGGGAGAGTCGGAGGTGGAGGGAGGGAGGGAGAGTCGGAGGTGGAGGGAGGGAGGGAGATTCGGAGGTGGAGGGAGATTCGGAGGTGGAGGGAGATTCGGAGGTGGAGGGAGGGGTGGAGGGAGATTCGGAGGTGGAGGGAGGGGTGGAGGGAGATTCGGAGGTGGAGGGAGGGAGATTCGGAGGGAGGGAGGGAGATTCGGAGGTGGAGGGAGGGAGGGAGAGGTGGAGGGAGGGAGGGAGCGAGATTCGGAGGTGGAGGGAGGGAGGGAGATTCGGAGGTGGAGGGAGGGAGGGAGATTCGGAGGTGGAGGGAGGGAGGGAGATTCGGAGGTGGAGGGAGGGAGGGAGATTCGGAGGTGGAGGGAGGGAGGGAGATTCGGAGGTGGAGGGATGGAGATTCGGAGGGAGGGAGGGAGATTCGGAGGGAGGGAGGGAGGGAGATTCAGAGGTGGAGGGAGGGAGGGAGGGAGAGTCGGAGGTGGAGGGAGGGAGGGAGAGTCGGAGGTGGAGGGAGGGAGGGAGAGTCGGAGGTGGAGGGAGGGAGGGAGATTCGGAGGTGGAGGGAGGGGGAGGGAGATTCGGAGGTGGAGGGAGGGGTGGAGGGAGATTCGGAGGTGGAGGGAGATTCGGAGGTGGAGGGAGGGGTGGAGGGAGATTCGGAGGTGGAGGGAGGGGTGGAGGGAGATTCGGAGGTGGAGGGAGGGGGGGAGGGAGATTCGGAGGTGGAGGGAGGGGTGGAGGGAGATTCGGAGGTGGAGGGAGGGGTGGAGGGAGATTCGGAGGTGGAGGGAGGGAGGGAGAGTCGGAGGTGGAGGGAGGGAGGGAGAGTCGGAGGTGGAGGGAGGGGGAGGGAGATTCGGAGGTGGAGGGAGGGGTGGAGGGAGATTCGGAGGTGGAGGGAGATTCGGAGGTGGAGGGAGATTCGGAGGTGGAGGGAGATTCGGAGGTGGAGGGAGGGGTGGAGGGAGATTCGGAGGTGGAGGGAGGGGTGGAGGGAGATTCGGAGGTGGAGGTAGGGGTGGAGGGAGATTCGGAGGTGGAGGGAGGGGTGGAGGGAGATTCGGAGGTGGAGGGAGGGGTGGAGGGAGATTCGGAGGTGGTGGGAGGGGTGGAGGGAGATTCGGAGGTGGAGGGAGGGGTGGAGGGAGATTCGGAGGTGGAGGGAGGGGTGGAGGGAGATTCGGAGGTGGAGGGAGATTCGGAGGTGGAGGGAGCGAGTGAGGGAGATTCGGAGGTGGAGGGAGCGAGGGAGGGAGATTCGGAGGTGGAGGGAGCGAGGGAGGGAGATTCGGAGGTGGAGGGAGCGAGGGAGGGAGATTCGGAGGTGGAGGGAGCGAGGGAGGGAGATTCGGAGGTGGAGGGAGCGAGGGAGGGAGATTCGGAGGTGGAGGGAGCGAGGGAGGGAGATTCGGAGGTCGAGGGGGGAGATTCGGAGGTGGAGGGAGCGAGGGGGAGATTCGGAGGTGGAGGGAGCGAGGGGGGAGATTCGGAGGTGGAGGGAGCGAGGGGGGAGATTCGGAGGTGGAGGGAGCGAGATTCGGAGGTGGAGGGAGCGAGGGAGGGAGATTCGGAGGTGGAGGGAGCGAGGGAGGGAGATTCGGAAGTGGAGGGAGCGAGGGAGGGAGATTCGGAGGTGGAGGGAGCGAGGGAGGGCGGTCGGAGGTGTAGGGAGCGAGGGAGGGAGATTCGGAGGTGGAGGGAGCGAGGGAGGGAGATTCGGAGGTGGAGGGAGCGAGGGAGGGAGATTCGGAGGTGGAGGGAGCGAGGGAGGGAGATTCGGAGGTGGAGGGAGCGAGGGAGGGAGATTCGGAGGTCGAGGGGGGGAGATTCGGAGGTGGAGGGAGCGAGGGGGGAGATTCGGAGGTGGAGGGAGCGAGGGGGGAGATTCGGAGGTGGAGGGAGCGAGATTCGGAGGTGGAGGGAGCGAGGGAGGGAGATTCGGAGGTGGAGGGAGCGAGGGAGGGAGATTCGGAGGTGGAGGGAGCGAGGGAGGGAGATTCGGAGGTGGAGGGAGCGAGGGAGGGCGATTCGGAGGTGTAGGGAGCGAGGGAGGGAGATTCGGCGGTGGAGGGAGCGAGGGAGGGAGATTCGGAGGTGGAGGGAGCGAGGGAGAGAGATTCGGAGGTGGAGGGAGCGAGATTCGGAGGTGGAGGGAGCGAGATTCGGAGGTGGAGGGAGCGAGGGAGGGAGATTCGGAGGTGGAGGGAGCGAGGGAGGGAGATTCGGAGGTGGAGGGAGCGAGGGAGGGAGATTCGGAGGTGGAGGGAGCGAGGGAGGGAGATTCGGAGGTGGAGGGAGCGAGGGGGGAGATTCGGAGGTGGAGGGAGCGAGGGGGGAGATTCGGAGGTGGAGGGAGCGAGATTCGGAGGTGGAGGGAGCGAGATTCGGAGGTGGAGGGAGCGAGGGAGGGAGATTCGGAGGTGGAGGGAGCGAGGGAGGGAGATTCGAGGGAGGTGGAGGGAGCGAGGGAGGGAGATTCGGAGGTGGAGGGAGCGAGGGAGGGAGATTCGGAGGTGGAGGGAGCGAGGGAGGGAGATTCGGAGGTGGAGGGAGCGAGGGAGCGAGATTCGGAGGTGGAGGGAGCGAGATTCGGAGGTGGAGGGAGCGAGATTCGGAGTTGGAGGGAGCGAGGGAGCGAGATTCGGAGGTGGAGGGAGCGAGGGAGGGAGATTCGGAGGTGGAGGGAGCGAGGGAGGGAGATTCGGAGGTGGAGGGAGGGAGGGAGATTCGGCGGTGGAGGGAGCGAGGGAGGGAGATTCGGCGGTGGAGGGAGCGAGGGAGGGAGATTCAGAGGTAGATTCTGAGAGGGAGGGAGGGAGGTAGATTCTGAGAGGGAGGGAGGGAGGGAGGGAGGTAGATTCTGAGAGGGAGGGAGGGAGGTAGATTCTGAGAGGGAGGGAGGGAGGAGGTAGATTCTGAGAGGGAGGGAGGGAGGTAGATTCTGAGAGGGAGGGAGGGAGGGAGGGAGGTAGATTCTGAGAGGGAGGGAGGGAGGTAGATTCTGAGAGGGAGGGAGGGAGGGAGGGAGGTAGATTCTGAGAGGGAGGTAGGGAGGGAGGGAGATTCTGGGAGGGAGGGAGGGAGGTAGATTCTGGGAGGGAGGGAGGGAGGGAGGGAGGGAGGTAGATTCTGAGAGGGAGGGAGGGAGGTAGATTCTGAGGGAGGGAGGGAGGTAGATTCTGAGGGAGGGAGGGAGGTAGATTCTGAGGGAGGGAGGGAGGTAGATTCTGAGAGAGGGAGGGAGGTAGATTCTGAGAGGGAGGGAGGGAGGAAGATTTTGAGAGGGAGGGAGGAAGGTTCTGAGAGGGAGGGAGGGAGGGAGGTAGATTCTGAGAGGGAGGGACGGAGGGAGGGAGGTAGATTCTGAGAGGGAGGGAGGGAGGTAGATTCTGAGAGGGAGGGAGGGAGGTAGATTCTGAGAGGGAGGGAGGGAGGTAGATTCTGAGAGGGAGGGAGGGAGGTAGATTCTGAGAGAGGGAGGAAGGGAGGTAGATTCTGAGAGGGAGGGAGGTAGATTATGAGTGAGGGAGGGAGGGTAGATTCTGAGTGAGAGAGGGAGGTAGATTATCAGTGAGGGAGGGAGGTAGATTATGAGTGAGGTAGGGAGGTAGATTCTGAGTGAGGGAGGGAGGTAGATTCTGAGTGAGGGAGGGAGGTAGATTCTGAGTGAGGGAGGGAGGTAGATTCTGAGTGAGGGAGGGAGGGAGATTCTGAGTGAGGGAGGGAGGGAGATTCTGAGTGAGGGAGGGAGGTAGATTCTGAGAGAGGGAGGGAGGTAGATTCTGAGTGAGGGAGGGAGGTAGATTCTGAGTGAGGGAGGGAGGTAGATTCTGAGTGAGGGAGGGAGGTAGATTCTGAGTGAGGGAGGGAGGTAGATTCTGAGTGAGGGAGGGAGGTAGATTCTGAGAGAGGGAGGGAGGGAGGTAGATTCTGAGAGAGGGAGGGAGGGAGGTAGATTCTGAGGGAGGGAGGGAGGTAGATTCTGAGGGAGGGAGGGAGGTAGATTCTGAGGGAGGGAGGGAGGGAGGTAGATTCTGAGAGAGGGAGGTAGATTCTGAGAGAGAGAGGGAGGGAGGCAGGTAGACTCATAGAGAGAGAGGGAGGCAGGTAGACTCATAGAGAGAGAGGGAGGCAGGTAGACTCATAGAGAGAGAGGGAGGCAGGTAGACTCATAGAGAGAGAGGGAGGCAGGTAGACTCGTAGAGAGAGAGGGAGGCAGGTAGACTCGTAGAGAGAGAGGGAGGCAGGTAGACTCGTAGAGAGAGAGAGGGAGGCAGGTAGACTCGTAGAGAGAGAGAGAGGGAGGCAGGTAGACTCGTAGAGAGAGAGAGGGAGGCAGGTAGACTCGTAGAGAGAGAGGGAGGGAGGCAGGTAGACTCGTAGAGAGAGAGAGAGGGAGGCAGGTAGACTCGTAGAGAGAGAGGGAGGCAGGTAGACTCGTAGAGAGAGAGAGGGAGGCAGGTAGACTCGTAGAGAGAGAGAGGGAGGCAGGTAGACTCGTAGAGAGAGGGAGGGAGGCAGGTAGACTCGTAGAGAGAGAGGGAGGCAGGTAGACTCGTAGAGAGAGAGGGAGGCAGGTAGACTCGTAGAGAGAGAGAGGGAGGCAGGTAGACTCGTAGAGAGAGAGAGGGAGGCAGGTAGACTCGTAGAGAGAGAGAGGGAGGCAGGTAGACTCGTAGAGAGAGAGGGAGGGAGGCAGGTAGACTCGTAGAGAGAGAGAGAGGGAGGCAGGTAGACTCGTAGAGAGAGAGGGAGGCAGGTAGACTCGTAGAGAGAGAGAGGGAGGCAGGTAGACTCGTAGAGAGAGAGGGAGGCAGGTAGACTCGTAGAGAGAGAGGGAGGGAGGCAGGTAGACTCGTAGAGAGAGAGGGAGGGAGGCAGGTAGACTCGTAGAGAGAGAGGGAGGGAGGCAGGTAGACTCGTAGAGAGAGAGAGAGGGAGGCAGGTAGACTCGTAGAGAGAGAGAGAGGGAGG
Organism: Oncorhynchus masou masou; assembly: GCF_036934945.1. NCBI lineage: Eukaryota > Metazoa > Chordata > Actinopteri > Salmoniformes > Salmonidae > Oncorhynchus > Oncorhynchus masou. The sequence goes on along the minus strand of NC_088226.1, from coordinate 61,926,485 downwards.
CAGGTAGACTCGTAGAGAGAGAGAGAGGGAGGCAGGTAGACTCGTAGAGAGAGAGGGAGGGAGGCAGGTAGACTCGTAGAGAGAGAGAGAGGGAGGCAGGTAGACTCGTAGAGAGAGAGAGAGGGAGGCAGGTAGACTCGTAGAGAGAGAGAGAGGGAGGCAGGTAGACTCGTAGAGAGAGAGAGAGGGAGGCAGGTAGACTCGTAGAGAGAGAGGGAGGCAGGTAGACTCGTAGAGAGAGAGATAGGGAGGCAGGTAGACTCGTAGAGAGAGAGAGAGGGAGGCAGGTAGACTCGTAGAGAGAGGGAGGGAGGCAGGTAGACTCGTAGAGAGAGAGGGAGGCAGGTAGACTCGTAGAGAGAGAGGGAGGCAGGTAGACTCGTAGAGAGAGAGAGGGAGGCAGGTAGACTCGTAGAGAGAGAGAGGGAGGCAGGTAGACTCGAGAGAGAGAGAGAGGGAGGCAGGTAGACTCGTAGAGAGAGAGGGGAGGGCAGGTAGACTCGTAGAGAGAGAGAGAGGGAGGCAGGTAGACTCGTAGAGAGAGAGGGAGGCAGGTAGACTCGTAGAGAGAGAGAGGGAGGCAGGTAGACTCGTAGAGAGAGAGAGGGAGGCAGGTAGACTCGTAGAGAGAGAGGGAGGCAGGTAGACTCGTAGAGAGAGAGGGAGGGAGGCAGGTAGACTCGTAGAGAGAGAGAGGGAGGCAGGTAGACTCGTAGAGAGAGAGGGAGGGAGGCAGGTAGACTCGTAGAGAGAGAGAGAGGGAGGCAGGTAGACTCGTAGAGAGAGAGAGAGGGAGGCAGGTAGACTCGTAGAGAGAGAGAGAGGGAGGCAGGTAGACTCGTAGAGAGAGAGGGAGGCAGGTAGACTCGTAGAGAGAGAGATAGGGAGGCAGGTAGACTCGTAGAGAGAGAGAGAGGGAGGCAGGTAGACTCGTAGAGAGAGAGGGAGGGAGGCAGGTAGACTCGTAGAGAGAGAGGGAGGGAGGCAGGTAGACTCGTAGAGAGAGAGAGAGAGGGAGGCAGGTAGACTCGTAGAGAGAGAGAGAGGGAGGCAGGTAGACTCGTAGAGAGAGAGAGAGGGAGGCAGGTAGACTCGTAGAGAGAGAGGGAGGAGGGAGGCAGGTAGACTCGTAGAGAGAGAGGGAGGGAGGCAGGTAGACTCGTAGAGAGAGAGAGAGGGAGGCAGGTAGACTCGTAGAGAGAGAGAGAGGGAGGCAGGTAGACTCGTAGAGAGAGAGAGAGGGAGGCAGGTAGACTCGTAGAGAGAGAGGGAGGGAGGCAGGTAGACTCGTAGAGAGAGAGGGAGGGAGGCAGGTAGACTCGTAGAGAGAGAGGGAGGGAGGCAGGTAGACTCGTAGAGAGAGAGAGAGGGAGGCAGGTAGACTCGTAGAGAGAGAGAGAGGGAGGCAGGTAGACTCGTAGAGAGAGAGAGAGGGAGGCAGGTAGACTCGTAGAGAGAGAGGGAGGGAGGCAGGTAGACTCGTAGAGAGAGAGGGAGGGAGGCAGGTAGACTCGTAGAGAGAGAGGGAGGGAGGCAGGTAGACTCGTAGAGAGAGAGGGAGGGAGGCAGGTAGACTCGTAGAGAGAGAGGGAGGGAGGCAGGTAGACTCGTAGAGAGAGAGAGAGGGAGGGAGGCAGGTAGACTCGTAGAGAGAGAGAGAGGGAGGCAGGTAGACTCGTAGAGAGAGAGAGGGAGGCAGGTAGACTCGTAGAGAGAGAGAGAGGGAGGCAGGTAGACTCGTAGAGAGAGAGAGAGGGAGGCAGGTAGACTCGTAGAGAGAGAGAGAGGGAGGCAGGTAGACTCGTAGAGAGAGAGAGAGGGAGGCAGGTAGACTCGTAGAGAGAGAGAGGGGGAGGCAGGTAGACTCGTAGAGAGAGAGAGGGGGAGGCAGGTAGACTCGTAGAGAGAGAGAGGGGGAGGCAGGTAGACTCGTAGAGAGAGAGAGAGGGAGGCAGGTAGACTCGTAGAGAGAGAGAGAGGGAGGCAGGTAGACTCAGAGAGAGAGAGAGGGAGGCAGGTAGACTCGTAGAGAGAGAGAGAGGGAGGCAGGTAGACTCGTAGAGAGAGAGAGAGGGAGGCAGGTAGACTCATAGAGAGTGAGAGAGAGGGAGGCAGGTAGACTCATAGAGAGTGAGAGAGGGGGAGACAGGTAGACTCATAGAGAGAGAGAGGGGAGGCAGGTAGACTCATAGAGAGAGAGGGGGAGGCAGGTAGACTCATAGAGAGAGAGAGGGGAGGCAGGTAGACTCATAGAGAGAGAGGGGGGAGGCAGGTAGACTCATAGAGAGAGAGAGGGGGAGGCAGGTAGACTCATAGAGAGAGAGAGAGGGAGGCAGGTAGACTCATAGAGAGAGAGAGGGAGTTTGATTCAGAGAGAGGGAGGGAGGGAGATTCGGGGGGGGATTCGGTGGGGAGGGAGATTCGAAGGGAGGGAGGGAGATACAGAGCGGGAGATACAGAGGGGGAGGGAGGGAGATACAGAGGGGGAGGGAGGGAGGGAGATACAGAGGGGGAGGGAGGGAGATACAGAGGGGGAGGGAGGGAGATACAGAGGGGAGGGAGGGAGATACAGAGGGGAGGGAGGGAGATACAGAGGGGGAGGGAGGGAGGGAGGGAGATACAGAGGGGGAGGGAGGGAGATACAGGGGGAGGGAGGGAGGGAGATACAGGGAGGGAGGGAGATACAGAGCGTGAGGGAGATGCAGAGTGGGAGGGGGGGGGGGAGGGAGGGAGGGATATACAGAGCGGGAGGGAGGGATATACAGAGCGGGAGGGAGGGAGATACAGAGCGGGAGGGAGGGAGGGAGATACAGAGCGGGAGGGAGGGAGGGAGATACAGAGCGGGAGGGAGGGAGGGAGATACAGAGCGGGAGGGAGGGAGGGAGATACAGAGGGGGAGGGAGGGAGGGAGATGCAGAGGGGGAGAAAGGGAGGGAGATGCAGAGCGGGAGGGAGAAAGGGAGGGAGATGCAGAGCGGGAGGGAGAAAGGGAGGGAGATGCAGAGCGGGATGGAGAGAGGGAGGGCGATGCAGAGCGGGAGGGAGGGAGGGCGATGCAGAGCGGGGGAGGGAGGGAGGGCGATGCAGAGCGGGAGGGAGGGAGGGCGATGCAGAGCGGGAGGGGGGAGGGCGATGCAGAGCGGGAGGGAGGGAGGGCGATGCAGAGCGGGGGAGGGAGGGAGGGAGATGCAGAGCGGGAGGGAGGGAGGGAGATGCAGAGCGGGAGGGAGGGAGGGAGATGCAGAGCGGGAGGGGGAGGGAGGGAGATGCAGAGCGGGAGGGGGAGGGAGGGAGATGCAGAGCGGGAGGGGGAGGGAGGGAGATGCAGAGCGGGAGGGGGAGGGAGGGAGATGCAGAGCGGGAGGGGGGAGGGAGGGAGATGCAGAGCGGGAGGGGGAGGGAGGGAGATGCAGAGCGGGAGGGGGAGGGAGGGAGATGCAGAGCGGGAGGGGGAGGGAGGGAGATGCAGAGCGGGAGGGGGAGGGAGGGAGATGCAGAGCGGGAGGGGGAGGGAGGGAGATGCAGAGCGGGAGGGGGAGGGAGGGAGATGCAGAGCGGGAGGGGGAGGGAGGGAGATGCAGAGCGGGAGGGGGAGGGAGGGAGGGAGATGCAGAGCGGGAGGGGGGGGGAGGGAGGGAGGGAGATGCAGAGCGGGGAGGGGGAGGGAGGGAGGGAGATGCAGAGCGGGAGGGGGAGGGAGGGAGGGAGATGCAGAGCGGGAGGGGGGAGGGAGGGAGGGAGATGCAGAGCGGGAGGGGGGAGGGAGGGAGATGCAGAGCGGGAGGGAGGGAGGGAGGCAGATGCAGAGCGGGAGGGAGGGAGATACAGAGCGGGAGGGAGGAAGGGAGATACAGAGCGAGAGGGAGGAAGGGAGATACAGAGCGAGAGGGAGGAAGGGAGATACAGAGCGAGAGATGGGGGACCGAAGGGGGAACGAGAGAGAGAGAGAGAGAGAGAAGGGGGAACGAGAGAGAGAGAGAAGGGGGAACGAGAGAGAGAGAAGGGGGAACGAGAGAGAGAGAGAGAGAGAGAAGGGGGAACGAGAGAGAGAAGGGGGAACGAGAGAGAGAGAGAGAAGGGGGAATGAGAGAGAGAGAGAGAAGGGGGAACGAGAGAGAGAGAGAGAAGGGGGAACGAGAGAGAGAGAAGGGGGAACGAGAGAGAGAGAAGGGGGAACGAGAGAGAGAGAGAGAGAAGGGGGAACGAGAGAGAGAGAGAGAAGGGGGAACGCGAGAGAGAGAGAGAAGGGGGAACGAGAGAGAGAGAAGGGGGAACGAGAGAGAGAAGGGGGAACGAGAGAGAGAAGGGGGAACGAGAGAGAGAAGGGGGAACGAGAGAGAGAAGGGGGAACGAGAGAGAGAAGGGGGAACGAGAGAGAGAGAGAGAGAAGGGGGAACGAGAGAGAGAGAGAGAGAAGGGGGAACGCGAGAGAGAGAGAGAGAGAAGGGGGAACGCGAGAGAGAGAGAGAGAGAAGGGGGAACGAGAGAGAGAGAGAAGGGGGAACGAGAGAGAGAAGGGGGAACGAGAGAGAGAAGGGGGAACGAGAGAGAGAGAAGGGGGAACGAGAGAGAGAGAGGGGGGGAACGAGAGAGAGAGGGGGGGGAACGAGAGAGAGAGAGGGGGGAACGAGAGAGAGCGAGAGAGAGAGAAGGGGGAACGAGAGAGAAGGGGGAACGAGAGAGAGAGAGAGGGGGGGAACGAGAGAGAGAGGGGGAACGAGAGAGAGGGGGAACGAGAGAGAGGGGGAACGAGAGAGAGAGGGGGAACGAGAGAGAGAGAGAGAGAGAGAGAGAAGGGGAACGAGAGAGAGAGAGAGAGAGAAGGGGGAACGCGAGAGAAGGGGGGAGAGAGAGAGAGAGAGAGAGAGAGAGGGGGAACGAGAGAGAGAGAGGGGGGAACGAGAGAGAGCGAGAGAGAGAAGGGGGAACGAGAGAGAAGGGGGAACGAGAGAGAGGGGGAACGAGAGAGAGAGGGGGGGAACGAGAGAGAGAGAGAGAGAGAGAAGGGGGAACGAGAGAGAGAAGGGGGAACGAGAGAGAGAGAGAAGGGGGAACGAGAGAGAAGGGGGAACGAGAGAGAGATAGAGAAGGGGGAACGAGAGAGAGATAGAGAAGGGGGAACGAGAGAGAGATAGAGAAGGGGGAACGAGAGAGAGATAGAGAAGGGGGAACGAGAGAGAGATAGAGAAGGGGGAACGAGAGAGAGAAGGGGGAACGAGAGAGAGAGAGAGAAGGGGGAACGAGAGAGAGAGAGAGAGAGAAGGGGGAACGAGAGAGAGAGAGAGAAGGGGGAACGAGAGAGAGAGAGAGAAGGGGGAACGAGAGAGAGAAGGGGGAACGAGAGAGCGAGAGAGAGAGAGAGAAGGGGGAACGAGAGAGCGAGAGAGAGAGAGAGAAGGGGGAACGAGAGAGAGAGAGAGAGAGAGAGAGAAGGGGGAACGAGAGAGAGAGAGAGAGAGAGAGAAGGGGGAACGAGAGAGAGAGAAGGTGGAACGAGAGAGCGAGAGAGAGAAGGGGGAACGAGAGAGAGAGAGAGAGAGAGAGAGAGGGGGAACGAGAGAGAGAGAGAGAGAGGGGGAACGAGAGAGAGAGAGAGAGAGAGAGAAGGGGGAACGAGAGAGAGAGAGAGAGGGGGAACGAGAGAGAGAGGGGGGAACGAGAGAGAGCGAGAGAGAAGGGGGAACGAGAGAGAAGGGGGAACGAGAGAGAGAGAGAGAGGGGGAACGAGAGAGAGAGGGGGAACGAGAGAGAAGGGGGAACGAGAGAGAGAGAGAGAGAGAGAGAGAGAGAAGGGGGAACGAGAGAGAGAGAGAGAGAAGGGGGAACGCGAGAGAGAGAGAGAGAAGGGGGAACGAGAGAGAGAGAGAGAGGGGGGGAACGAGAGAGAGAGGGGGGGAACGAGAGAGAGCGAGAGAGAGAAGGGGGAACGAGAGAGAAGGGGGAACGAGAGAGAGAGAGAGAGGGGGAACGAGAGAGAGGGGGGGAACGAGAGAGAAGGGGGAACGAGAGAGAGAGAGAGAGAGAGAGAGAGAGAAGGGGGAACGAGAGAGAGAGAGAGAAGGGGGAACGCGAGAGAGAGAGAGAGAAGGGGGAACGAGAGAGAGAGAGAGAGAGAGAGAGAGAGAAGGGGGAACAAGAGAGAGAGAAGGGGGAACGAGAGAGAGAGAGAGAGAGAAGGGGGAACGAGAGAGAGAGAGAAGGGGGAACGAGAGAGAGAGAGAAGGGGGAACGAGAGAGAGAGAGAGAGAAGGGGGAACGAGAGAGAGAGAGAGAAGGGGGAACGAGAGAGAGAGAGAGAGAAGGGGGAACGAGAGAGAGAGAGAGAGAAGGGGGAACGAGAGAGAGAGAGAAGGGGGAACGAGAGAGAGAGAGAAGGGGGAACGAGAGAGAGAGAGAGAAGGGGGAACGAGAGAGAGAGAGAGAAGGGGGAACGAGAGAGAGAGAGAAGGGGGAACGAGAGAGAGAGAGAAGGGGGAACGAGAGAGAGAGAAGGGGGAACGAGAGAGAGAGAGAGAGAAGGGGGAGAGAGAGAGAGAGAGAGAGAGAGAAGGGGCAACGAGAGAGAGAGAGAGAGAAGGGGGAACGAGAGAGAGAGAGAGAAGGGGGAACGAGAGAGAAGGGGGAACGAGAGAGAACGAGAGAGAGAGAGGGGGGAACGAACTAGAGAGAGGGGGGACGGGGGAACGAACTAGAGAGAGGGGGGACGGGGGAACGAACTAGAGAGAGGGGGGACGGGGGAACAAACTAGAGAGAGGGGGGACGGGGGAATGAACGAACGAGAGAGGCGGGGAACGAACGAGAGGCGGGGAAAGAACGAGAGAGGTTGGGTTGGAGGGGACTATCGAGAGAGAGGGGGGGACAGGGTAACGAATGAGAGAGGGGGGACGGGGGAAAGAATGAAAGATAGGGGGACCAACGAGAGAGAGGGTGGGTGAACAAAAGAGAGCGGGAGGAACGGACGAAAGAGAGAGAGAGGGGGGAACAAACGAAAGAGGGGAGAACGAAAGAGAGTTGGGAAATGAACGATAGAAAGAGGGAGAGGGAGAAAGGGAATGATTCAGATGGTGAGAAAGAATGACTAAAGGAGGAGTTAAAGGGAGAATTAGAGAAGTTAAAGTGACGGAGAGAGAGAAAAGAAATGTTTGGTGAAGTCGGGTCATTTCCAACTCACTTCGTGAAGCTATGTTTTATTGACTGGACGAAGAGTCTCTGACCGTGCATTAAGACATGAAGGAGTCCTATTCTATCCAGGATTGAAATCTTTGACCCAGTCCCTGTCATGTCTCAAAATGTAGGTTTCTATTATTTGCAGTATGAGGAAGACCAAGAATTGGAGCCCGTTATCATTTGTATTCATTGACATGTTGTTGTTTCTGACTCGAAATCTCAAGAAAAATAGAAAGATTTATTCTGCCTTCCATTTAAGTATCAAGTGCAAATTGAATGTGGAAATAGAAAGGATTGAGAGAGACAGATTTGTAGGACACAGTATTGCACATGTCTGGGTCGCTCCCAGGTCAACCATCGCCACCCGAAGAGTCACGGTTGCCATGCCAGGGATCTATTGGCGTCGTTATGGGCGACTGCGTGGCGGAGGTGCTAATTTGTTAATATTCCTTCCGAGAGGCGTCTTAATTAGGTTTAAGATTCATGCCTAATTTAGTTATTATGCGCAGGATGAATGAACTAATGAACGTTCCAAGATTTCAGATCACTTCCTGCTTCGAGTAAATTTATTTTGTATTTTTTTGGTGAATTAATTGTTGGCGGGTTAACCTTGCTCTCATTTGTTTAATCATTGGAAATAGTCTGGGATTTTCTGTTTAACTGCTTATTGCAGTGGGGCTGTATTTACAGTGATAATGGAAAGTAAAAAAACTAAAAACATAATCATCAGAATATATATTTTTTCAACAAAACAAAAGGATCTCGTTCGACTTTGAAATGTCTCAAACCTAACCAACTGTGTAGAAATAATGGACCTCCATTTATAGTCTCTTCTCTCTGTCCAGCTTGATAACAGTAATCGAAATGAAAGCTTAACAGTCAGGGAGTTTAGAAAATTACAAAAGCAATAGATGGAGGAATATTTTTTTATGCTAAGTTTGATATAATAAATATAAGGCAAGGATTTTAAGGATTTTAATTGCGGCAATCCGGGCCTTGGTGAAGACTGAATGTGGCTTGCGGTGAAATGAGTTTGACACCCCTGATCTATATAAATAAAAAACATCTAGTTTCCAATCAATGTTGGCATAGAAGGCGTAACTATGGCCTGTGGTCTGGTCAAACGGTAATGCTTCTACGGAACCATATACAATCCCCCCGCAGCCGGTGTCCCGGTTCCGTCCCCACTTCAGCACTACGCGTTTCTCATCTCTCTATTCATTTGCTCCCATCTTTTCACTAATAAAATAAACATACGTAAGGTGTTCAACATTCCATCCTCCTTTAAAAAAAAGAAAAGAAGCTGTAATTATTTATTTGTTGTTGTTTTTTCTCCACAGATTCCGGCAGACCATCCTGTTAGAGACCATCAGTGGCAGGCGTCCCAATAAGTCAAAACGATCCTCTCGAGCATTTCCTCTGTTTGTGTCCACAGGGATGGTTCAGTCCAGGTCAGGTGTTTGTGCTGGATGAGTACTGCGCCCGCTACGGTGTGAGGGGCTGCCACCGCCACCTCAGCTACCTCCGGGACCTGATGGAGTACTCTGAGAACAACACCCTGGTCGACCCCACCCTCCTGCATTACAGCTATGCCTTCTGTGCCTCCCACATCCATGGCAATAGGTACATACATCAAAAGCTTCACAAATGAGTTAAGTGTTGTATTAAAGCAACTACAGGTTTTTGCTTGTACTGTTTGCCGAACTGAAATGTCTCCAAAGCTCAGATAGTCAGTGTCAAGGTGATTTAAAAAAAAAAAAATCTATAACCAGTGAAAAGACTCATCCCACTGTGAAAAACTGATTGAATCAATGTTGTTTCCACGTCATTTCAACCCAAAAAAAGTAAATGTGATGGTGTGGAATCAACATGGAAAACTGATTGGATTTTCAAAAAGTCATCAACGTAGGGAGAGGAATTTTTAAACCAATTTTTAAACTAAATCCAATGACATGGTGACGTTTTTTTGTTGATTTCACGTTAGTTTCAACTCAACCAAACTGATGTCTGTGCCTGGTGGGAATCTTGTTCACACTCTTCCATTCATTTCCCCTTTAGTATGTCATACACCCATAGAAAAGCTTGTATACCTTTTATTTGACATTTCAGAAATCAAGGAATATTTAGGTAAAAGAGAAAATGTGGGCTTTTGTGTGATGTAAAGACGAGTCCTGCAAAGAGACTTGATAATACCACAATAGTAACCACCCACCCAGGTTGGCTCTTTCAATGTCTATTTTATTGCCCCATTCTTTGAGAAAGAGGGAGAACGTGTACAGAGTCTCTGCATGCAAATGATCACTTAGCTGTTAACTCTGCATCGCAGCGTAGTATGATTAGAAAATTAATACAGGTTCTATATCAGTTTTTAATAGGTTGATAATTGTTCCCTTTTCATCCTCCATGTTTTCTTCTTATCTTTTTCTTTGGTTTATCATTATTCATTTCTACACACAATTTCTGAAACGATATATGTTTGAGGGTTGATGTTTAGATTTAACCAAATATCCAAGGTTTTTACATAGAGAAAAATGTTCACGACCACCAAATAATTATAATGAAATATAATCATATTTTCTGGACATGAGTTAGTACAGCACTTTTGTCAAAAGCATGTCATTTGTTTCTTGTATTTAGTATTTAGTCTGATATGAGCAGTATGCCTTGGCCACTTGTCGGCTTAACAGCTCCTCTCTATCCCTCTTAAGGCATCCATCCGCATGCTTCCCATTATGATTACATTTTGTGACATTTTTGTTTGTTTTCATCTTTGGACAAGGTTTTTTTGGGCTTTTCATGCACGCATTCTTTCCTGAGGTAAGCCGAAGTTTGGTGGCCGAAGTCTTCAGTTAAGCCACATTCTTCAATAAAGTGTTTGTTGTCTTTCAACGAGACAACTACTTTTCATGCACATTTTTTTCACTTGAGAAATACTGCACCAAACATCTTGGATGTGAAATTCCACGACTAAGACCTCTGCAAAAACTTTGAAATGGATTTCAGATTTCCTGAGTTACTCCATCTAGGAAGTTTATACTGACTACTGTGTCTCAAGATGGACTAACAGTGCTATTGCTGCTTTTTCCTCGTAATTCTAGCGAAGGTATTTTAAGGGATGGGAGGACAGCCGAGTTCTGCTAGGAGCATTATGTAGACGCCTTTACGGCTATTAGTTTCCCACTTACCTCAAATAACCCCATGCTTGACTTCCCTTGTGATAAATGCTAATATATGTGCTTTCTCTCTTTGTTGAGTAATTTAGCCAATTAGAGAACGTAATGATTAGCCTCTGTGTAATCACCATGTATAAACAGGGGAGATTGCTGGAACTGGCTTTTTGTCAGTTGGAGTTCTAATTTGAATAATTGATGCCTATTCAGTGCTCTGATGCTGCCAGAAAGGGTGTGGAAGGGAGTGGAAGATGGCATCGGGTAGCATGAGGCCACAGACTGAGATGGAGGTAGCTTTATGCAACAGCCTTATGCAATCTGTAACTTGTCTTTTGTAGACGAAAAGGGGTGGGTCTTGGCGAATGTAACATTTATTTTAAATGATATATTTTTTTTAATCTGTCAGATCTGCCGTATACAAAACCCGTGCCTTTTCCTTGTGATGTGTGGGTGCACGCCTGCATTTTGAGGTTAGCCTTTGCACTTTGAGAACAATAGTTGTCAATGAACTGGTTGAGTGTACTATTTCCTTATCAGAGCTGTCAGTTTTTAGCTGTCATAGGTTAGATGCTGTTGTACAAAGTACACTTCCGCCTGTACATTTCCCTTTACGTGGTCTTTTATAATCACACTCTTTGTACAATGGTTGTGAAAGGTGCTTGTGATTTCTGGGAAAAAAGGTGTTCCTTGAAAAGGGGACACTTGCTAACTTTGTGACAACTTTTTGTGGATCATTGGTTTTGATTGACGGAAGATGGAAGAGTGGACTCATTGAGCTTTGCCACCAACATGAGTCTGTGCAGGTGTGGCTTGCATCTTCATGGAGACGGGTGTGTTTGGGAGCGGAGCACGGTTACAGGAGCCCATGGCAAAGGGAGCGAAAGGGCAGCACTGTGAGCTGTGTGAACAGTGACAGCGGACACATCTTCTGCTCACCTCCTTCTCACCTGTCACTTCCTATCCCCCGCTTCTCAGAGCCGTCTGGCTCTCATTGGCTCGGAATGTGACCGGAGCTTTTACTTCTGCCAACCTGACTCCTCATGCCACCCATCCCCTGTCTCTCCTAACTGCCAGCCTTGTCTGATCCCCATGCTGCTAAAGGTAGGTGACACGCACACGGTGCCCTGCCACGTGTGGCCGCCGACTCACCATCAGATGACGCCCACTCCTTCGGATGTGATTTACCCAGACATCAGGAAGTTTGGAGCGTGGTCAAAGACGACAGTCATCACTTACAGATGAGCCGTATCCACTGTAAACACCCTGACATGAAACTGCAGATGTCCCAACAAGCCTGCAGTAACCTACAGCCCCATCCTGGAGCCTGTTAACCCTTTGTGAGTGGGGGTCAGCGTTTAGCCCCAACTCAAACATGCTTGCTTCATTAAGCATCAACAATGCGTCTGCCCCTCGACAAGCTGTCGCACCGCGCCCAGCTCTGACGTGTGCAGCCAAGCATGACAGGAAGTTTGATTGGTTGTGATAGCAGTCGGAGAAACGCTACTGCGGGAAAGCCAGTTACAAGCACAGGGGTTCTACTTGAGATGTTAATGGCCTATCAGGGTATTTTCAATTTGGTCTGTTGCCAACTTTTTGGTGTTAACAAGGCAGGCTTTGAGTGCTCGTATCCTTGCAACACTTTGAATTTTACAAGGATAGCAACATAGAGATGGTATGTATCAAAGGACTGAACAACTGAAGTGACAGTCTGTTCTTTGTCAGACTCCATACCGCAAAACTGTCAGTATTGATCAATCATGCAATCTGATGTTTTGCTTGTGTTAATGTGTCTATATTTGTATAAGGCATGTTGCCTTTGCTAAATGAACAGATTCTTTATCTTTGTTTATCTTATCTTTGAATTTTAGCAACTGGCCAGCTCACAGGACCTATGGGCTTGGGCTGGGACTAAAGGCCTAGTGCAGGGATCATCTAGATTCAGCCATTGAACTATTCATTTTCTCGAGGGATGGTTGTGGTGCCAACACTAATTGGAAATAATTTGTAGACTGCAAATTGACTGCAAGAAGCCCAAACAGATATATATTTAACTAAAACATAATAATTTAAAACCTTGCTTACATTTGTATATGATCACGTGTCTCTCTCTTATGGGTGGGTATACTTGGGAACAGAGTTCCAAAATTTTAATTACTTGGAGCTGATTTCCTGTTTGTTTTTATACCATATTTTATGTCCAGCAATAAAAATGATAAATAATTAAATAATATACAGTACCAGTCAAAAGTTTGGACACACCAACTCATTCAATGTTTTTTCTTTATTTGTACCATTTTCTACATTGTAGAATAATAGTGAAGACATCAAAACTATGAAATAACACAGTGTTATTATTCAAAGTAGCCACCCTATCTATGCCTTGATGATAACTTTGCACACTCTTGGCATTCTCTTAACCAGCTTCACCAGGAATGCTTTTCCAACAGTCTTGAAAGAGTTCCCACATATGCTGAGCATTTGTTGACTGCTTTTCCTTCACTCTGCCATCCAACTCATCTCAATTGGGTTGAGGTGGGGAGATTGTGGAGGCTACGTCATCTGATGCAGCACTCCATCACTTTCCTTCCTGGTCAAATAGCCCTTACACAGCCTGGAGGTGTGTTGGGTCATTGTCCTGTGGAAAAACAAATGATAGTCTCACTAAGCACAAACCAGATGGGATGGCGTATTGCTGCAGAATGTGGTGGTAGCCATGCTGATTAATTATGCCTTGAATTCTAAATAAATCACTGACAGTGCCACCAGCAAGCACCACCACACCTTCTCCTCAATGCTTTACGGTGGGAACCACACATGCGGAGATCATCCATTCACCTACTCTGCATCTCACAAAGACACTGCGGTTGGAACAAAAATGTCAAATTTGGACTCATCAGACCAAAGGACAGATTTCCACCAGTCTAATGTCCATTCCTCCTGTCTTGGCCAAAGCAAATCTCTTCTTATTATTGGTGTCCTGTAGTAGTGATTTTTTTGTTTGAGTTTCCTTTCCTGTGGCTGTCCTCATGAGAGCCAGTTTCGTCATAGTGCCTGATGGTTTTTGCAACTGCAATTGAAGAAACTTTCAATAGTATAAATAAAGAAAAACCCTTGAGTGAGTACTGTATATGTTCTTTTTCGCTAAAACCACCCGCGGGACAAATTCGCTGTTGGGGAACACTGACCTAGTGTATGGCCAAAGGATGGGGAGGGAGGGCTACTTTTACATGGCCCTTATATCTTCATCTGGACGTTTGGACTGGAGTGTGAGAGATGAACAGAACAAGAAATCCACTCCCTTTTTACCACGACATGAAAGAAAATGTCCTTGCCATCCCATGAGTGAGCATACTCGCCCACCCCTCCTAGCACTATCCTTTTTGTGTGTTCCTTTGGGATTAGCTGGTGCTTGTTAAAGGGGGTGGCAGCAGGGGGGAGTTAATGAATTGACGGATTTAAGGAACAAGTAGTCCTTACAAATGCTGTTGTGAAGAGAGGGCTGTTTTTCATTGTAGACCAGGGCCTTTTGGGGATTGAACGGAGAGCAGTTGAAGTGAAGGCCTGATGTTCAGACACAATACACTACAAGCTTTTCATTGTCACTCCATTTCTTGAGATTCTTTTTTATAGAGTCCTTTATGACAGCTAAATACTTTTTTACGTTTCTAATGTCAGGTTTATTATTTTACTCTAAAGCCAGGCACATTTTGGATAGGATGGTTTACACTCATATTTATTCTAGAATTACCTTTTTTTTGTAACTCTCTTGGCAGAGTAAACAACACGCAAACAATTTGTAAATGCTTCATAACTAAATTGCAATTCACAATTCAGTTTTTCTGCTTCAACTTCAAGTCAAATTAAATGGTATTTGTCACATGCGCCGTATACAACAGGTGAAATGCTTACTTACAAGCCCTTAACGAGCAATGCAGTTTTAAGAAATAAGCAGTTTAAAAAATAAGTGTTCAAGTATTTACTAAAATAAACTGAAGTAAAAAAAATAGTCACAAATATTGTTGCAGATACATCTTGTTCTTCCCTGCTAGAGGCTAATACATAATGTTCAGGAGCTCACTGCATACGCTTTTATAAGCACAACTCATTAACACAGACAACCTCACCCCCTCCTCTCAGCGAAAGCCAGTGTTGTTTTGAGACAGCGCCTTCTTTCTTTCAGTTGAAAGAAGCCCAGGAAGTCAAGGTTAGCAGTCCGGGTAGTGATTGCATTTTCTTCTCTTTCCCCAGAGTGCCTATTAATGGGAAGGCAAGAAGAGAATGGAAGCTTTACAAACATTAAAGTGGCAATCTGTGATTGCTACATCCATTTGTTTACTTTTAAATGAATGATATATAGCCATTGATTCTTGAAAAATATAACTTAAGTGAGCAACTGTCCAACCCCATCAGAACCCAAAATATAAACTTTTTTTTTTACATTGTTTGTAAACTATGTCATTCTAAACACAGACTGTACATTTTCAAAACATGGTTAAAACTATCATTTTGATTTCATGGGTGGTCAGTCCTTGCATCCATAGCCCTGTCTATGAATTTCAGAGTGGTTACTTTACTCCAGCCCCATCCCTCAGCTGTTTACCAAAGAAGGTGGTGGGGTGGCCGCTTTGTTGTTGTTTGAACTGCAGATTTCCCCTATAATGAAATGCTCATCAAATATTTGCGTGTTTTTTTTCAGGCCGGATGGGATAGGCACAGTCACTGAGGAAGAGAGAGAACAGTTTGAGGACATAAGAAGCCGTCTCCTGAGTCTATTGGACAACCAGATCGTCCATTTTAGGTACTACTTCCTCTACAATTGACATGATTACAAACAATGGTATGTAGGCTTCATTTGTCAGTAATACACTAGTAACTGAGTATAATAAAAACCTTCCAAACATTTAACCCCCTAAGGTTTAATTAGCATAATAAAGAATCGCTATAAATCTGTCAGTTTAAGCTAGAGATGTTTTTTCACAAAATCACAATCGTCTCTAGCGTCCGAATGGTTTAGTCTACAAACTATTATGACCCCTCTATGGAAAGCGTCTTGAGACTTGTCTGAAGTTGGTGCAGCCCATCTGCCAACTTCTGTCTGTAGCGTCCAAACAATTTGGGCTACACACTACAATACATGTCGGTTGTTTTGCTCTAGGACGCCCACAGGCCTCAACACTTGTCTGAAGGTCCCTTGGTACCAGTTGAAAAGATTTATGGAAGTATATATGGAGACTGTTTAGTGCCAAAAATAAGGGGTTAAATACACATAGAAAATAGTGTTTCCTGATCTTATATCTCTAAGCTATATAGTACCAGTCAAAAGTTTGGACACACCAACTCATTAAAGGGGTTTTCTTTATCTTTACTATTTTCTACATTGTAGAATAATAGTGAAGACATCAAAACTATGACAATAACACATATGGAATCATGTAGTAACCAAAAAAGTGTTAAACAAAGCAAAATATGTACTATATTTGAGATTCTTCAAAGCAGTCACCATTTGCGTTGACAGCTTTGCACGCATCCTCTCAACCAGCTTCATGAGGTAGTCACCTGGAATGCATTTCAATTAACAGCTGTGCCTTGTTAAAAGTTCATTTGTGGAGTTTCTTTCATTAATGCATTTGAATCAGTTGTGTTGTGACAAGGTAGGGGTGGTATACAGAAGATATCCCTATTTTAAAGACCATATTAGGACAAGAACAGCTCAAGAACAGCTCAAAAAAGCAAAAAGAAACAACAATCCATCATTACTTTAAGACATGAAGGTCAGTCAATGCGGAATATTTCAAGAACTTTGAAAGTTTCTTCAAGTGTAGTCGCGAAAACCATCAAGTGCTATGATGAAACTGGCTCTCATGAGGACCGCCACAGGAAAGGAAGACCCAGCGTTACCTCTGCTGTCAAGGATAAGTTCATTAGAATTACCAGCCTCAGCAATTGCAGCCCAAATAAATGCTTCACAGAGTTCAAGTAACAGACACATCTCAACATCAACTGTTCAGAGGGGACTGCGTAAATCAGGCCTTCAAGGACACCAATAAGAAGAAAAGACTTGCTTGGGCCAAGAAACATGAGCAATGGACATTAGACTGGTGGAATCTGTCCTTTGGTCTGATCAGTACAAATTTGAGATTTTTTGTTTTCAACTGCTGTGTCTTTGTGAGATGCAGAGTAGGTGAACAAATTATCTCTGCATCTGTGGTTCCCATCGTGAAGCATGGAGGAGGCGGTGTGATGGTGTGGGGTGCTTTTCTGGTGACAATGTCAGGGATTTATTTAGAATTCAAGGCACACTTAACCAGCATGGCTACCACATCATTCTGCAACAATATGCCATCCCATCTGGTTTGCGCTTAGTGGGACTGTCATTTTGTTTTTCAACAGGACAATGACCCAACACACCTCCAGGCTGTATAAGGCTATTTGACTCCACAATCTCCCGACCTCAACCCAATTGAGTTGGTTTGGGATGAGTTGGATTGCAGAGTGAAGGAAAAGCAGCCAACAAGTGCTCAGAATATGTGGGAACTCCTTCAAGTTGGAAAAGCATTCCAGGTGAAGCTGGTTGAGAGAATGCCAAGAGTGTGCAAAGCTGTTATCAAGGCAAAGGGTGGCTACTTTGAAGAATCTGAAATATAAAATATATTTTGATTTGTTTAACACTTAACACTTGTTCAACAATTACTACATGATTCCATATGTGTTATTTCATAGTTTTGATGCCTTCACTATTATTCTACAATGTAGAATTTTTTTTAAATAAAGAAAAACCCTTGAATGAGTAGGTGTGTCCAAACTTTTGACTGGATGTGTAGGACAGACACTTAAGAACAAACCTCCTTAATGTGTTTTTATGGGGACGATCTGTTATTCAATGCGTTTGTAAGTGCTAATAGCAGTAAGGCTAAATAAACATTTCAATCTAATAATTTTGTTCTATATTTTATTGGGGTACTTCATGGAGTCTTAAAATTCTAAATCAATCTGCAAAATGACCCTTGGTATGACCTTAAAACATTTCCAATTAGCTTGGTAGAACCCCTCCAGGGCTTAGACTGTTTAGTGCCAAAAATAAGGGGTAAAATACAACAACAACAAATGTTTCCTCATCTTTCGTATTTCTCGAAGATATAGGACAGACACTTCAGAACACACTTCCTTTAGATGTTTTAGGGGGACTACCTATTGTTGCCATGTAGTGAATCATTATTCAATGTGTTTGTATGGGCTAATAGCAGTAAGGCCAAAAATAATGTTTCGTCAAATAACCCCTCCCCTGGCTTAGACATTGCTTAGACTCTTATGGGTTAAACAGGTGCAAAATGGTGTATATTGGATTCTTGGTCCTCCCTACATCTGTGAGCTGCTATTCACCATTATTGCCTTGTATGGCCTTATTGTCAGGGCCATTGACACAGATCCAGACCTTGAAGGATGGTTTGTTCAATGAACTTGCCCCATTCATATCCCTGAACTTTGGCATTTCAAACCCCTTCATCCCTGTGAAGGGCCCTCCATCTGGCCCCAAGGAGGAGAGAGGGTGAATTGGGACACGGAGTCTGTAGAGGGCTGTTGAAAGCAGCGGGAGTCATTAACAACACTCCTCAACGAGAGGCTAATGGCAGTAAACAATAGCCAATACAATTTTGGGATTATGCTGATCAGCAGCAAACAGGAGCAGGGTGCGTGTAGTTTGTTCAGGATTAAAGGGGAACACAGCGAAGTTGTATAAGGGCTATAAGAGTTGTTTGGTAATTCCTCACCGTGTACTAAGAAGGGACATGTTTGACGGCGAACACCTCAAATCCACTTAATATATGATTTCAAATCAAATGTATTTATATAGCCCTTCTTACATCAGCTGATATCTCAAAAGTGCTGTACAGAAATCCAGCCTAAAACCCAAAAAAGCAAGCAATGCAGGTGTAGAAGCATATCCACATTTAGGAGAGATGTTGTCCGGTAGTTCAGCTTGTTACCAGTCAAGAGGACCAGAGTCCCCAGAGAATGTGTGGTCATGGGCATGGGGTATTTATTGGTAATGTATGTATTGGCTGGTGCAATCAAATGTAATTTACCTCTCGGGGTTAATAAAACACTATCTTCATTTATCCTATTTGCCTCCCACTTCTGACCTCTACTTTGTTGAGGCCTCATCACCCACAGTTTAACCTACATTTTTGTGCCGATCAGTGTTTTATCTGTAGTCAATAGATGGCTGTCCTGCATTATGTAGTGCAATGGCTTCCTTTCATACATTAAAGGACAAATCCACCCAAAAACTATATTTTGCTATTTGTTTCATTAGTTCATTGTTGACATAGCCCCAACATATTTTGCTTGTCAGCAATCAAGTTTTCAAAATATGTAACTTTCAAAATACAGAAATCATCCCTGGATGATGCATCATATGATGCACAACACAGTTAAGCATTCCCACAGAATCATCCTTGTTCTTAGAAAATGATGGTGTAGATGCACTGTCCGATCACACTTGTGTCCACAGGTACTGTTTTCCCTTTGGCCGACCAGATGGCGCACTCAAAGCCACACTCTCCCTGCTAGAAAGGGTATGTTTTGCTGAAAAAGTTGGGCTATTGTTATTCTTTGAGTCTACACGTCTCTGCATTCCGTTATTCATACTGCAGACAATAATGTGTTGGGTTATCCTTGTGGTCTACCACTAAAATCAGGTTTTGGGTCACTCTTATAAGGAACAAGAAGTCTGTTTTCTGGATTCTAGGTGTTGATGAAGGACATTACCACACTGATTCCTCCTGAGGAGATGAAGAAGATGGTCAAAAAATGTCTGGAGAAAGCTGCCCTTATCAACTACTCCCAGCTGACCCAATACGCTCAGATCGAGGGTGTGTGCAAGCCTGGCTCACACGTGGTGATATTACTGTGTCGTATTTCACTGTCATGTCTCTGTGTCTGGGCTTTGTTTAAGTATATGCACATGATGTTGGTTTGTCAGTGTTCTTAATAGAGTATACTGGGTGGCGGTAGTGTTTTAGTGTATCTGTGTGCTGGTGTCACAGTGCTAGCATGTTTGTGCGTGCTAATATGACAGCAGATGCTCAGGCTGTCCCGGAGAAGAGATTGGAGGACATGATGCGACTGGGAGAACTTTGTATTGAGGTCCTGCAGCAGAATGATGAGCACCATTCCGAGGTAGGACCATTCTGCCATACTAATGGTGTCACCCCTACCACACACACACACTATCACTGTTATAAACTCAATGTGTACCAGGGTTGGGATCGATTCTGAATTGAGTTGCGAATTTTTCAGTATTCTAATTCAGGTCTTGAATTTTAAATTAATTGGCCACATCTCATAGGGAGCATACTTTGATTTAAAGGAGGTAGAATCTTATTTAATTCAATTCTATAAGGTTGAAACATTTAATTTTCATGAAACACTCATTCTCTTCATGATTCTCTCATTCTCCTAATTTTAAATAATGACAGTGATCTGGAAATATTCTAAGATCATGTTGTGGGTTGTCATTAATAGTTAATATACCACAGAATTGTTAAATACTTGTTTCTGATTGACTAGAAGGGCATCCTGAGTGACACAGCGGTCTAAGGCACTGTATCTCAGTGCAAGAGGCATCACTATAGTCCCTGGTTCAATTCCAGGCTGTAGTAAGTCGCTCTGGATAAGAGCGTCTGCTAAATGACTTAAATGTAAATGTAAATGTATCACATCCGGCTGTGAGTGGGAGCCTCATAGGGCGGCGCACAATTGGCCCAGCTTCGTCCGGGTTTGGCTGAGGTAGGCCGTCATTGTAAATAGGAATTTGTTCTTAATTGACTTACCTAGTTAAATAATAGTTACATTTTAAAAATACAAAATAATTCTAGAGTTTGCATTACATTTGTTTTTAAATCAGATGTATTTATTTTTTCCTAGAATGCATTAGATCAAACACTGCAGTATGGAAGGGAACAATTGAACATCTCATGATGAAGTAAAAAATACTGTTTGACATCTTTGAGTTATAATCAAACTAATATTTGAAATGGTATGTGTATTCTTTGTATTAATGATGTGACATATCCTTTTGATAAAATATTTGTCAAATGAATGAGACTCAGTTGAATAGCTTTGAGTAAAATTCTACTTCAATTCCAATTCTGCTTCCTATGAGATGTGGTCAATTAAAATGTTAAATTCAGAAATTTCAAATTGACCCCAACCCTGATGTGCACAGAGCTGTTACATCACAACACTTAGAATACTGTGATTGAGTACAGTGTTCTAAGTCACAAAACATATACAGATCAGAAATAAAGTATTTTAAGAATAGTTGCAGTATTTCCTTCATGAAAACTGTCACTAATCATGCAAATGTCACTAATCTTAGCAAAGCGTGCCTTTCAAGATTTCAGAATACCTTTATTGCTGTCAGTATATTCCTCCTCAAAACCACAACTTAACTCTTGTCATAAATAAATATTTCACTTGAAAGGTTTTTTCGTTTTTTAAAAATCAAATAAAAAATGTCACATGCGCCGAATACAATTAGTGTAGACCTTACTGTGAAATACTTATTACAAGCCCTTAACCAACAATGCAGTTCAAGAAAGAGTTAAGAAAATATTTACAAAATAAACTGAAGTAAAAAATAATAAAAAGTAAGACAATAAAATAACAATAGCGAGGCTATATACAGGGGGTGCCGGTACAATGTGCAGGGTTACAGGTTAGTCGAGGTAATTTTAGGTATGCGTAAAGTGACTGCGTAGATAATAGACAGCGCGTGGCAGCAGTGAAGAATCTAATTGGGGGGGTGGGGGTCATTGTAAGTAGTCCGGGAGGCCATTTGATTAATTGTTCAGCAGTCTTAAGACTTGGGGATAGAAGCTGTTAAGGAGCCTTTGGTCCTGGACTTGGCTCTCCGGTACTGCTTGCCGTGTGGTAGAAGAGAGTACAGTCTATGACTTGGGTGACTGGAGACTTTGACAATTCTTTGGGCCTTTCTCTGACACCACCTATTATATAGGTCCTGGATGGCTGGAAGCTTGGCCCCGGTGATGTACTGGGCTGTACGCACTACCCTCTGTAGTGCCTTACGGTCAGATGCCGAGCAGTTACAATACCAGGCGGTGATGCAACCGGTTCGGATGCTCTCAATGGTGCAGCTGTAGACATTTTTGAGGATCTGGGGACCCATGCCAAATATTTTTCCTGAGGGGAAAAATGTGTTGTCGTGCCCTCTTCACAACTGTCTTGGTGTGTTTGGTCCATGATAGTTCATTGGTGATGAGGACACCAAGGAACTTAACTCTCGACACGCTTCACTACAGCCCCATTGATGTTAATGGGGGCCTGTTTAGCCCACCTTTTCCTGTAGTCCATCAGCTCCTTTGTCTTGCTCACATTGAGGGAGAGGTTGTTGTCCTGGCACCACACTGCCAGGTCTCTGACCACCTCCCTATAGGCTGTCTCATCGTTGTCGGTGAGACAGACTATAGGCCTATACTGTTGTATCGTCAGCAAACTTAATGATGTTGTTGGAGTCGCATTTGACCACGCAGTCGTGGGTTAACAGGGAGTACAGGAGGCAGACTAAGCACTCACACCTGAGGGGCCCCAGTGTTGAGGATCATCGTGGCAGATGTGTTGTTGCAGAGGGATGTCCTTAGCTTAGTGATGAGCTTTGTGGGCACTGGGCACTATGGTGTTGAACGCTGAGTTGTGTCAATGAACAGCATTCTCACATAGGAGTTCCTTTTGTCCAGTTGGGAAAGGGCAGTGTGGATTGAGATTGCATCGTCTGTGGATCTGTTGGGGTGGTATGCGAATTGGTGTGGGTTTAGGCTTTCCGGGATGATGGTATGGTGAGCCATGACCAGCCTTTCAAAGCACTTCATGGCTACCGATGTGAGTGCTATGGAGCGGTAATCATTTTGGCAGGTTACCTTCGCTTCCTTGGGCACAGGGACTATGGTCCCCATCGACTACAGAGAGTGTGATCACACAGTTGTCGGGGAACAGCTGGTGCACTCATGCATGCTTCAGTGTTGCTTGCCTCGAAGCGAGCAAAAAAAGCATTTAGCTGGTCTGGTAGACTCGTGTCACTGGGCAGCTTGCGGCTGGGTTTCCCTTTGTAGTCCGTAATCGTTTTCAAACACTGCCACATCCGACGAGCACCAGAGCTGGTGTAGTAGGATTCAATCTTTATCCTATATTGACACCTTGCCTGTTTGATGGTTTGTCTGATGGCATAGCGGGATTTCTTATAAGCGTCCGGAATAGTGTCCAGTTCCTTGAAAGCTGCAGCGCAAGCCTTTAGCTAGATGCGGCTGTTGCCTGTAATCCATGGCTTCTGGTTGGGATATGTACGTATGGTCACTGAGGGAACGATGTCATCGATGCACTTATCTTTGAAGCCAGTGACTGAGGTGGTATATTCCTCAATGCCATTGGATGAATTCCTGAACATATTCCAGTCTGTGCTAGCAAAACAGTCCTGTAGAGTAGTATCCACGTCATCTCACCACCTCCATATTAAGCTGGTCTAGAGTTTTTTTTTTCCCCTCTGGTTGGTAATGTGACATGCTGATAGAAATGAGGTAAAACGGATTTAAATTTGCCTGCATTAAAGTCCCCAGCCACTAGGAGTGCCGCATCTGGATGATCATTTTCTTGTTTGCTTATGGCCTTTATACAGCTTGTTGAGTGCGGTCTTAGTGCCAGCATTGGTTTGTGGTGGTAAATAGACCGCTACGAATAATGTGGATGAGAACTCTTTGGTAGAGTTACAGTTTATCATGAGGTACTCTTCCTCAGGCGAGCAATACCTCGAGACTTCTTTAATATTAGACATTGCACACCCGCTGTTATTGCACACCCCAGCCCCTCGTCTTACCAGACGTAGGAATGATGATTCATGCCTGTGCCACACAAGAAGGCGTTGATCTAATAACTTTAAATCACTTTATTTATTTTGTACCTTTATTTAACTAGGCAAGACAGTTCAGAACAAATTCTTATTTACAATGATGACAAAAGGCAAAAGGCCACCTGCGGGGACGGGGGATGAGATTAAAAACATTGGACAAAACACTCATCACGACATGAGACACCACAACACTACATAAAAAGAGACCTACGACATTAACAACAGCATGGCAGCAATGCAAAATCACAACAATATGGTAGCAGCACAAAACATGGCTCAAACATTATTAGGCACAGACAACAGCACAAAGGGCAAGAAGGTAGAGACAACAATACGCGAAGCAGCCACAACTGGCTGTAAGAGTCTTCATGATTGAGTCTTTGAAAGAAGAGATGTCGATAAAACTGTCCAGTTTGAGTGTTTGTTGCAGCTCGTTCCAGTCGCTAGCTGCAGCAAAACTGAAAAGAGGAGTGACCTAGGGATGTGTGTGCTTTATGGACCTTCAACAGAATGTGACTGGCATAACGGGTGTTGTATGTGGAGGATGAGTGCGACAGTAGGAATCTCAGATATGGGGGAGTGAGGCCTAAGAGGGTTTTATAAATAAGCATCCACCAGTGGGTCTTGAATTGGGTATACAGAGATGACCAGTTGACAGAGGAGTATAGAGTGCAATGATGTGGCCTGTAAGGAGCATTAGTGGAAAATCTGATGGCCGAATGGTAAAGAACATCGAGCTGCTCAAGAGCGATCTATAAATTCCGTCTCCATAATCTAGCATGGGTAGGATGGTAATCTGAATCAGGGTTACTTTTGCAGCTGGGGTGAAAGAGGAACGATTACAATAAAGGAAACCAAGTCTAGATCTAACTTTGATATGTGCTGAGAGAAGGATGTTGTACCGTCTAGCCGTACTTGTATCAGGTACCTCAAGCTCTTAACCCTCAGAAGTAGTAATCACTCCGGTGGGGAGAGGGTCATTCTTCTTACCAAACCACATTAACTTTGTTTTGGAGGTGTTCAGAACAATGTTAAGGGCAGAGAAAGCTTGTTGGACTCTAATAAAGTTTTGCTGTAGAGCTTTTAACACAAAATCCAGGGTGGGCTCAGCTGAGTATGAGATTTTATCATCTGCATATAAATGGATGAGAGAGCTTCCTACTGCCTGAGATATGTTGTTGATGTAATTTGAGAAGCGCGTGGGGCCTAGGATCAAGCCTTAGGGTACTCCCTTTGTGATAGGCAATGGCTGAAACAGCAGATGTTCTGACTTTATACACTGCACTCTTTGAGAGGGTAGAGCTGTTTGTTTCTATCCTGGCTCTGTGTTGGCAGCTGTGGAAGAGGACACTTCAAGTGCCAACACTGTAGTAAAGTCTTGGCGGGCAGAGATGAAAACAACGCCCACAGCCCATATGGACAGGTCGCTCTTATGGTACAGTGTAAAACTGCTCAATCGTAGGTGTTGAGACGTCCACAAACAACACATATACAGTGCATTCAGAAAGTATTCAGACCCCTTGACCTTTTCCACCATTTGTTTTACGTTAGACTTATTCTAAAATTGATTAAATGAATTGTTTCCCTCATCAATCTACACACAATAGCCCCAAAATGACAAAGCAAAAATGAGCTCAGTTGCATCCTGTTTCCATTGATCATCCTTGAGATGTTTATACAACTTGAATTTACCACGGGTGCACTCTAATCAGTCTGACATGACTTGGAAAGGCACACACCTGTCTATATAAGGTCCCACAGTTGACAGTGCATGTCTATAGAATAACTATCTTCAAAGTAATGACTCGGGACGTCGGGTTTGAAATGACAGATTCTTTTAGTAATAATACTTGTTCACGTTACATTTAAAAACTTTAGATTCTACAAAACAATAAAAGTAAGTTGCTAGTTGCTCTACTTCCTGTCGCAAGGCATTCTGGAACTTGCAGTCAAAAGCATAATTCAATACTAACCAATACAACAAAATATGTATGTAGTTCTCTCAATCTCCAACACACAAATCCTAATACAATTACATATGTAAATAACTAAAGAAAATATCTTTAGATACAGCTCAATGAATTATCTTAAACATTAACTCTGTAACCCATTAAAGTTACAACAATGTCAGAGCAAAAACCAAGCCATGAGGTTGAAGGAATTGTTCGTAGAGCTCAGACAGGATTGTATCGAGGCACACGTGGGGAAGGGTACCAAAAAATGTCTGCAGCATTGAAGGTCCCCAAGAACACAGTGGCCTCCATCTGTCTTAAATGGAAGAAGTTTGGAACCACCAAGACTCTTCCTAGAGCTGGCCGCCTGGCCAAACTGAGCAATCAGAGGAGAAGGGCCTTGGTCAGGGAGGTGACCAAGAACCCCATGGTCACTCTGACAGAGCTCCAGAGTTCCTCTGTGGAAATGGGAGAACCTTCCAGATGGACAACCATCTCTACAGCATTCCACCAATCAGGCATTTATGGTAGAGTGGCCAAACAGAAGCCACCCTTCAGTAAAAGGCACATGACAGCCCGCTTAGAGTTTGCCATAACGCACCTAAAGTCTCTCAGACCACGAAAAACAAGATTCTCTGGTCTGATGAAACCAAGATTAAACTCTTTGCCTTGAATGCCAAGCGTCATTATATTATATATTGGAAGGAAACCTGGCACCATCCCTACATTGAAGCATGGTGGTGGCAGCATCATGCTGTGGGGATGTTTTTCAGCAGCAGGGCCTGGGAGACTATTCATTATCGAGGGAAAGATGAACTGAGCAAAGTACAGAGAGATTCTTGATGAAAACCTGCTCCAGAGCACTCTGGACCTCAGACTGGGGCGAAGGTTCAACTTCCAACTGGACAATGACCCTAAGCACACAGCCAAGACAACGCAGGAGTGGCTTCGGGACATGTCTCAATGTCCTCGAGTGGCCCAGCCAGAGCCTGGACTTATACCCAATCTAACATATCTGGAGAGACCTGAAAATAGCTGTGCAGCGATGCTCCCCATCTAACCTGACAGAGCTTGAGAGGATCTGCAGAGAAGAATTGTAGAAACTCCCCAAATACAGGTGTGCCCAGCTTGTGGTGTCATACCCAAGAAGACTTTATGCTGTAATCGCTGCCGAAGGTAAAGGGTCTGAATAGTTATGTAAAAAAATTTAAAAATGTCTAAAAGCCTGTTTTTGCCATTTTGTTATGAGGATTGTGTGTCGATTGATTTGGGGGGAAAATACACTTTAATCAATTTGAGAATCAGGCTGTAACATAACAAAATGTGGAAAAAGTCAAGGAGTCTGAAAACTATCCGCATGCACTGTACTTGTCTAATAAGTGGCAGTGTGGCTTCAGACATTTGTTTCTAAGTGACAGCGCTATTTATAAGTGGCTGCAAATCTGTGGCTGTCATCACCACAAATGAGACATGGTCCTTTT
Source organism: Oncorhynchus masou masou (assembly GCF_036934945.1). NCBI lineage: Eukaryota > Metazoa > Chordata > Actinopteri > Salmoniformes > Salmonidae > Oncorhynchus > Oncorhynchus masou. The sequence continues at coordinate 61,899,793 of NC_088226.1, read as the reverse complement.
GTAGTTGGAGGCTGGCGCTGGAGTTTTAGCGGGAGGACGGTCATGTTAGCGCATCCACCACGCTGTCAAATGTATAATGTTTCCATGTTTTCAGCATGTGTGGAAATCAAATGACCCTTTTTAGTATTTTATACCAAGTGAAAAATGCAGAGAGACCCTCAACTTTCTCTATTTTCTGTCTTTCACTTTCCCTCTTCTTCTGATATGAATTGGAAAGGGAAGAGAGGTAAGTGTTTCTTACGGAAACTCCAGCTGTGTGTCTGTCAAGTCCATCAAATTGTGTCCCAAAGCCTGTCAACATCTGTCAGTCATACAGTATACCAGTCTTCACTCATACCCTGTCAAGCTCTGTTCATGGTTTTCATTGAGGAGATGGTTAATACTGAGTCATCAACAGTCATTAAGGTCCAATGTGCTGGATCCACGACAGGTTGTGGTCCTGGTGGACTGCTGAATATTTGTTTCCCATGATACCAAATTATGCCCTTAGGGTATCTAAGGATTCAGGTTTTGGGGGGATTATTGTACCCAGATGTTGCTACAATTCAGTGTTTCTTGACATGCATTTGTATCGTTTGCCCTTGCAAAGTCATATACCTTACATTTGTATTCCTCTATCTTTCTCTGAATCTCACTTAGAGACAGCATTTTATGAGTTCATTCCTGCAGTTATATGAGGATGCCTGTTGGTGTGAATTGAGGGGGTTGGCGATAGGTAACGAATCGTGTGGCGCAAAGGCACTATTTTTAATTGTGTCGATTTGCACAGAGAGCTGAAAAGGCACATCTGAAAAGGATGATGACAACGGCCCTCAAGGCCAGGTATAGTGATGGGACATACACCTTCTCTGACCGCCAGCCTAGTGTTTTATCTGCCGCAAGCGCCCACTAACACACACAGATGGACACATACAGACGGACACACACACACAGACAGATGGACTCACATGCACAACGACCTTCAATCAATCTGTCACCCCCCCCCCATCTCTTTTGGGTGGGCACGTAGACAATGGAGTCATGAAAAGCAACTGCAGCCCTGCTAAATGTCCCATTGACTTAGAACCAAGAACATGACTTTGTCAAGCTCCATTATGACCTCAAATCTCCTATACTAACTTCGTAGATATGACTTAAAATCTCCTATACTAACTTCCTTTATAGATGGTGTCGTACACAATATTGACACAAACAAACATACCGGTATGTAGTCACATTGTAGTCACATTGACACACACATTGACACATAGTCAAGGACCAGTCAGAACTTTAAGCAAAGATTTTACTCAATAATCACTGTAAATTATTGGGTTTGTAACTACAGCACATGTATAATGGCTAGTCCCAAGACATGAAAAGAGAGTTTGAGTGCACATCCATCTGTTCAAACTTTTCTTCTTTTGTGTGATATATAAAAGCAACATGTAAAGTGTTGGACGCTGTTTCATGAGCTGAAATAAAACAACCCAGAAGTTTCCCATACACACAAAAAGCTTATTTCTCAAAAATGTTGTGCAGAAATGTGTTTACATCCCTGTTCGTGAGCATTTATTTTTTGCCAAGATAATCCATTCACCTGGCAGGTGTGGCATATGAAGAAGCTGATTAAACATCATGATCCTTACACAGGTTCAACTTCTACAGGGGACAAGAAAGAACACTCTAAAATGTGCTGTTTTGTCAGACAACACAATGCCACAGATGTCTCAGGTTTTGAGGGAGTGTGTAATTGGCATGCTGACTGCAGGAATGTCCACCAGAGCTGTTGCTAGAGAATTGAACGTTAAGCTGCCTCCAATGTCGTTATAGAGAATTTGACAGTACGTCCAACTGACCTCACAACCCCAGACCAGGTATAACCAAGCCAGACCAGGTCCTCCACATCTGGCTTCTTCACCTGCGGGATCATCTGAGAACAGCCACCTGGACAGCTGATGAAACTGTGGGTTTGCACAACCAAAGAATTTCTGCACAAACTGTCAGAAACCGTCTCAGGGAAGCTCATCTGCGTGGTTGTCGTCCTCACCAGGGTCTTGACCTGACTGCAGTTTGGTGTCGTAACAGACTTCAGTGGGAAAATGCTCACCTTTGATGGCCACTAGCAAGCTGGAGAAGTGTGCTCTTCATGGATGAATCCCAGTTCCAACTGTACCGGACAGATGGCAGACAGCATGTATGGCGTTGTGTGGGCGAGCTGATGTCGGCGTTGTGAGCAGAGTGCCTGCTCCGTGGGGGTGGGGTTAACGTATTGGGCAGGCGTAATCTAGGGACAACGAACACAATTGCATTTTATAGATGACAATTTGAATGCACAGAGATATCCTGAGGCCCATTGGCGGCAGATGAATGGCACAACATCACCTCATGTTTCAGCATGATAATGCACGGCACCATGCCGCAAGGATCTGTACCCAATTCCTGGAATCTGAAAATGTCCCAGTTCTTCCATGGCCTGCATACTTACCAGACATGTCACAATTGAGCATTTTGGAATGCTCTGGATTGACATGTGCGACAGTGTGTCCCTGTTCCTGGAAATATCCAGCAACTTCGCACAGCCATTGAAGAGGAGTGGGACAACATTCCACAGACCACAATCAACAGCTTGATCAACTCTGTGAAGGAGATGTCACACTGCATGATGCAAATGGTGGTCACAACAGATACGGGCTGTTTTTTTGATCCAATGTATCTGTCACCAACTGATGCATATCTGTATTCCCTATCATGTGCAATCCATAGATTTAGGGCCCTAATACCTTTATACTGAACAAATATTCAACAATTTTACAGAGTTACAGTTCATATAAGGAAATCTGTGAATTTAAATAAATAAATTAAACCCTAATCTATAGATTTCACATGACTGGGCAGGGGCGCAGCCATATGGGTGGGCCAGCCAATCAGAATGAGTTTTTCCCCACCAAAGGGCCTTATTACAGACATAAATACTACAGTTTCATCAGCTGGTCCCAGACATTCCTGCAGGTAAAGAAGCCAGATGTGGAGGCCATGGGTTGGCGTAGTCACACATGGTTTGCTGTTGTGAGGCTTGGTTGGACGTACGGCCTAATTCTCTAAAACGATGTTGGAGGTGGCTTATGGTAGAGAAATGAGCATTCAATTATCTGACAGTTCTGGTGGACATTCCTGCATCCAGCATGCCAATTGCACGCTCCCTCAAAAAGTGAGACATCTGTGGCATTGTGACAAAACTGCACATTTTAGTGGCATTTTATTGTCCCCGCACAAGGTGCACCTGTGTAATGATCATGCTGTTTAATCAGCTTCTTGATATATGCCACACCTGTCAGATGGATTCATTATCTGGGCAAAGGAGAAATGCTCACTAACAGGGATGTCAACAAATTTGTGCATAAAATTTGAGAGAAATAAACTTTTTGTGCTTATGGAACATTTTTGGGGTATTTTATTCCAGCTGATGAAACATGGGACCAACACTACATGTTGCATTTATATTTTTGTTCAGTATATTTCAATTGGCGGATTTCCTTATGAACTGTAACTCAGTAAAATCTTGGAAATTGTTGCATGTTGCGTTTATTTTTGTTCAGTGTAGATCAAACCTCTAGTGCAAATGACATGTGTGTCCTATGCAGGAAAAGTATATTTTATTATTTGAAGGGAATGGACAGCTGAATGGACAGGCAGCTGACTGGCATTAGAGACCATCCAACAATTCCAGTATTGGGTTCAATTCCAGTCAATTCAGGAATTTAATCACATTGCTTTGGAGAAATTCCATGTCTAATTGGAATTGACCACCATTCTTGATAACTCACCAACATATGCAGACATACTGTACTATAGTTTATTAGGTACACCATCCCGGTTCATGAAAAATATTTGTTCCTACAGTGAGACACGTGGCTGTGGCTTGCTATATAAAACAGGCAGACAGGCATCGAGGCATTCAGTTACTATTTGCTTGAACATTGGAATGGGCAAAACAAGTGACCTAAGAGACTTTGAGCGTGGCGTTGTCGGTGTCAGGTGTGCCTGTTCCAGTATCTCAGGAAGGTTAGGCCTCTGGGCTTTTACCGAGAATTGTGCGACAATCCAAAAAACATCCAGTCAGCGGCAGTCCTGTGTTGGCGAAAACAGCTTGTTGATGAGAGGTCGAAGGAGAATGTCAAGAAGCATGGTCGAAGGAGAATGGCAAGAATTGTGTAAGCTAACAGGCGGGCCACAAACTGGCAAATAACGGCGCAATACAACAGTGGTGTGCAGAACGGCATCTCAGAATGCACAACTCATTGGTCCTTGTCATAGATGGGCTTTTGCAGCAGACGACCACACCGAGTTTCACTCCTATCAGGTAAAAACAAGAGGAAGCAGCTCCAGTGGACACGCGATCACCAACACTGGACAATTTAGGAGTAGAAAAACATTGCCTGGTCTGACGAATCCCGTTTCCAGAGTCAGGATTTGGTTTAAGCAGCATGAGTCCATGGCCCCACCCTGCCTGATATCAACCGTACAGGCTGGTGATATTATGGTGTGGGGAATGTTCAATGGCACGCATTAGGTCCCTTGATACCAATTGAGCAATGTTTCCATGCCCCGAGGAGTTCAGTCTGTTCTGGAGGCAAAGGGGTGTCCGACCGCCATATAGTCACACACTTACTTTTTGGGGGACTTTTATAGATACTGTTTCTGATAGTATGACCTCTAAATAATAAGTTATTGCTGTTCTCAGATGAGCTTTGTATTTATTCCGCTCTGAACATTGCAGGTTAAAAACACATATCTGTCTGTGCCTTTTTAATAACTTTTTATAGCCTCACCTTGGAGATTGAAGCGCCACATTGGAAGCATAATGTAATAACCAATATGTGATTCATATTTTTTAGTGTTGGAGTCCATTGTGCGCTCAAGGTCCTTTCTTTATGCTACCCATCACCCATTTGGCTGTTTCTCTCTTGGTTTCATTCATTAGATTGTTTTGATTTTTTTTAATCTTATTTTTCAGAACAGTCTTTTCTCTATCCATCTGTCACTTCTTTCCATCTTGCTCGGATTGTGTCATTTTACATTGTATGTTCAACTATTCTTCACCAGAGTAAACTAGAGAGAGTGGTTTGTGATGACTTGGCCTTTTTTAATGTATTATTTTATTTATTTTGCCTTCTCCCCCTTTTGTTTCTTTTTTGTTCTCCTTCCCTCTGCTCTCTCTCCTTCCCGCTCTTTTCTAGGCATTCTCGTGGTGGCCGGAGATTATGGCGGAGCACGCAGAGACCTTCCTGTCTCTCTACACCGTCGACATGGATGGTGCTCTACAAGTCCAGCCCGTTGACTCATGGGATAGCTTTCCCTTATTCCAGCTGCTTAACAACTTCCTGCGTTGTGACCGTGAGTTCTCAGATCTCCCTGTGTCCCCCTTCTTCTACCTCTGACCCTATGCTTAACCTCCCAAAACTGATTTAAAGTGTAGCCTACAACGCATCACTGATTCATGAGCACAGTTCAACAACTTCCATTTCAGTAACGGTGAGTGGCGTATTTCCCTGTAGTGTTCCCTCTAGTTCTTTTGTCACCTGACACTCCATTTTGTCCCTGTCCCCATTTAAAGCATGGCCTACGGCACCTCCACGTCCTGAGCGGTCTTCAAAACACATCCTGTATTTATCGTAGCATCTTCATGCCACTAAGAGTCCTAATTATCACCAGCGGTGCAAAACAAGACTCGTTAGGAGAAGTTATTAACTCTTAGAGCTCCCGCCCTTGCATGGGCTTCGCAAAAATTAACATCACTGAGGTAATGGTGAGAAATGAAAAGCAGATAAAACAATAGTAACGGATGTCGAAACACGATCGTAAAGTCAGGGGGCTGGCGCGGGGCTGTCATCTGTCAGCTAAAGACTCTACCTGTCACCTCCTGTAATGCGAGGAGCAGTATCACACAGACAGGAGAGTATTAGTATAGTACGGTTTGAGGCACCTGTCTCACCAGGCTGTCCTCCATTTGGATTTCTTTGCTCACTGATCAGGGAACAAAGGTTTGTAGTTTTCCCTTTTTTCCAACATACCTGGCCACTCGTAAACATGCAATGGTTACTCTGATAACATTTGTCTCATTTAGTTCTAATTATTTGCCCTGTAGTGCTGCGCAATTAGTGCTTTTTGAGGTCATTCCGGTTCAATTATATATTTTTTTATAATGGATTTATATTTCAATTATTATGCATTATGCATTATTTGGGTTGAATGCTGATACAACACAGAATAAAACAATTAATGAAAGTCCCATGATGGTAGTGACTGCCCATTACTATTGACCATAATTTATTCACTTTACTTGAATAAAATATTGAAGTTGTTGGATATATTACATTTGTATTATTTGATGACTTTATTTGTCAAGTCATCGTCTCATCTCTATAGAGCTGCTGTTTATGCTGTATTACAAAATCACAATTTTATTAGTCCTTTAAAGTTAATAAGGCATACTTTTATGACTGCTGAATGACAACTATCAATCACGTTGATCATGTATTTTCAGGTAGATATACCTTTACGAAGCAACTGCTCACTATCCCTTTGGATCGTGTGTCTTCTGTCTTTTCTCTCCGTGTCGACCCACACAGACCGGACAAATAGGCGCACAATGGATTATGGTCACTGTAGTTAATTAACACGTTTTCTGCGCTAAATTATGTATAATTCTGGCCTTTTGGAAATTACAACTCCCTATTACATTGCACAGTTTGGGTTTGATCTGATTTCTCTCTAGAGAAACTGCTCATTGAGGTCAAAAAAAAAAAAAAAGAACAAAATGGAATTAAAAAAATGTAACTGACATGTTTTGTTAATCGCTCAGTACTATTGACCTGCTTCCACCATGTGTAATACTTATTGTAATTCCATGAGTGTAAAGTCCGTGTGGCATCCAGGTGTTTGCCCTTGTGTGTGCTATCAAACTCTCTCCCTCCCACTCTCTCTCTCTCTCATACTTTCTCCCTTTCTCTTCTCCCTTATCCACTCTTAGCTCTGAGCCTTTGTTTCATTGCCAAGTGAGAGTTGGCTCCATCTGAAGTGTTGTTTTACATTGTCTATGTAAGCCTCACCTAGAGCAGAAAGACAGGCAGCTCAAGGGCAATTACATTGAAAAATACAATTCTAATTATGTAAGGAGTAGGCAAAATATCATTATTGTGGGGGGTTTTTCCTCCTCCATTTTCTGTTATTACCGTTCTCCATTAATCTTGCAATTATTCCAACTGTCATAACAATTATTGGATTTGAAGAGTAACGTAATGAGGAACATTTTCGTTTTGACTTACTGCAGATGAGGACCCTGTTTTTGAGTAATGATGCCTTTCATGAATGAGATAAAATAGTTGTAAAATGTCTAAGCTGATGATATTGTTAGGATAAAAGAAAAAAGGCTGCAATTCCACTTGTGAGTTTATTTTTTTCATAGTTGCTTAGCTATAGACCTGCAAGGTCAAGTCTGCCTTTAAGGATTTGTCCCCCGACAGTTCCGACATCATTCAGAATCTCCTGTTGTCAATGTTGTCAAATGCTGTTGTCTGATACTTGCCTCAAACACAAATATATTTATTTTTTTTACTTATGCGAATAATAATAAACATGTACAGAAAGATGAAAAGAGGCTATGTTGATACTGTGTAATAAATGAACAAATACATAGTCAGAATTCAAGCATTATTGTTTTTAATACCACGTTTTAATGATTGTTTTGTAGTGTGAACAAAACATATTTCATTTATCACACCAGGTCTTTATATCCACGTGTACTAAGGATTAACTAAATGCTCACTTTAGTGTCTGCATGTGTTGCGTGATGCAGGAACTTGTTGGGAGAAGAGCCGTGGGCTCTCAGGAGGGTAAAAAGGCAAGTGTTAATCATGAAGGAACAGAATAATGGGAAATGAAGGAACAGAGTGATGGGAAATTAGGACTAATGAAGCCCTGAGAGACCAACAGGAGTCCTATGTGCTCTCTTCCTTTGTCTCCTCTCTCTCTGTCTCTCTCCCTCTGTGAATCTCTCTCTGTCTGAATCTCTCTCTCTCTCTGAATCTCTCTCTCTCTCTCTCTCTGTGTGAATCTCTCTCTCTCTATCTCTCTCTCTCTCTCTGAATCTCTCTCTCTCTGAATCTCTCTCTCTGAATCTCTCTCTGTCTCTCTCCCTCTGTGAATCTCTCTCTGTCTGAATCTCTCTCTCTCTCTCTGAATCTCTCTCTCTCTCTCTCTCTCTCTGTGTGAATCTCTCTCTCTATCTCTCTCTCTCTCTCTGAATCTCTCTCTCTCTCTCTCTCTGAATCTCTCTCTCTCTCTGAATCTCTCTCTCTCTCTCTCTCTGAATCTCTCTCTCTCTCTCTGAATCTCTCTCTCTCTCTCTGAATCTCTCTCTGAATCTCTCTCTCTCTCTCTCTGGGCTCTATTTTTGTCTGGCACCAAGGTAGCGCAAGTGTCAAACGTTCAGCAATTTCACCATGTTCGGCAATTTACATGTCTAATGTCAGCTCGCTTGCGCTGATTTGTGTCCTTAAAAACCAGCGCAAAAGTGACAATTTAATTCAGCACAAAGGAGGTCTTAGCGGTAACGTGGTTGATTATAGCATTGATTTTGACACCGGAACCACAGCCTATCCAGCTGCAACGCATGGTGCCCATGTGCACATGGAAGTTTTATTCGATTAACGACCAAGCACAGCCTCCCCTCTTCCAATAGGTTTGCTAAGTAGCCAAGACTGTCCATAAAGGTTTGAGCTCGTGACTTTTGAAATAAATCTTAATTACCAAAGCTTTTATGAAACATGTTATTAAAAAAAAATCTTTATTAAAATATTACTTTTTGGAGCAGCAAAACAGTGAGTGGACATCCCTTTTTCATCTATGTGTTGTACATTATTTTAGCCAGCGCCTGTTATTATTTTGGATGTGTGTAAAAACCCCTCCATACAGTGCATTTGGAAATGACTTTTTCCACATTTTGTTACACTACGGCCTTGTTCTAAAATGTATTAAATAGTTTTTTCCCTCATCAATCTACACACAATATCCTACAATGACAAAGCAGAAACAGGTCTTTAGTGCTGCAGAGATGGTTGTCCTGGAAGGTTCTAGCATCTCCACAGAGGAACTCTGTCAGAGTGACCATCTGATTCTTGGTCACCTCCCTGACTTAAACCCATCTCCCCCGATTGCTCAGTTTGGCCGGGAGGCCAGCTCTAGGGTAGTTAGAGCCTTGGTGGTTCCAAGCTTCTTCCATTTAAGAATGATGGAGACCACTGTGTTCTTGGCGACCTTCAATACTGCAGACATTTTTTTGATACCCTTCCCCAGAGCTGTACCTCACAAGTCTCTTAGCTCTACGGACCTTTGACCTCATGACCTCCTTTGACCTCATGGCTTGGTTTTTGCCCTGACATGCACTGTCAACTGTGGGACCTTTATATAAACAGGTGTGCCTTTCCAAATCATGTCCAATCAACTTTATTTATCACAGGTGGATTCCAATCAAGTTGTAGAAACATCTCAAGGATGATCAATGGAAACAGGATGCTCCTGAGCTCAATTTTGAGTCTCATAGCAGGATTTGAATAAGATAAATAAGCTATTTCTGTTTATTTTTTAATACACTGTAAAAATGTCAAAAACCTGTTTTCACTTTGTCATGTGGTATTGCGTGTAGATTGAGGTTTTTTTATGCATTTAGAATAAGGCTGTAACGTAACAAAATATGGAAAAAGTGAAGGGGTCTGAATATTTTCCAAATGCACTGTATGTATGTAGCATACATATCTAAATGCCCATAATGGAACAAGAGATGAGATGATGCCAGAGACCCTTGTATATTCCTCTAACAATTGCTTGTTTTCCATTTCATTTGATTAAAAACAAATCCCTCAGTAGGCTACCCTTACCCTACCTACTCTAACGAAAGTGGGTTCAACACCAATGTCTTTCTTATCCTGACCATGCATTAGCCAACTACCATGTTAAATCAAAATAAAATGTCTAATAAAAAGTTATTTGTCACATGCTTCGTAGACAGGTGTAGACTAACAGTAAAATGCTTCCGGGTCCATTTCCAACAGTGCAGTATTAAAGGTGATAAGATATCAAATAAATAAAAATAAATAAATAAAATTTAATCAACAGCAGATTTTACTCATGAGACTTACCATCATGCTTTTCAAAATTGACATGGTCCTATAATATTCAAATGATTCAGTACTATAATGCTCCTCTGAACATATTCAAATTATTCAGTCCTATAATGCTCATCTGAACATATTCAAATGATTCAGTCCTATAATGCTCCTCTGAACATATTCAAATGATTCAGTCCTATAATGCTCCTCTGAACATTCAAATGATTCAGTCCTATAATGCTCCTCTGAACATTCAAATGATTCAGTCCTATAATGCTCCTCTGAACATTCAAATGATTCAGTCCTATAATGCTCCTCTGAACATATTCAAATGATTCAGTCCTATAATGCTCCTCTGAACATATTCAAATGATTCAGTCCTATAATGCTCCTCTGAACATATTCAAATGATTCAGTCCTATAATGCTCCTCTGAACATATTCAAATGATTCAGTCCTATAATGCTCCTCTGAACATATTCAAATGATTCAGTCCTATAATGCTCCTCTGAACATATTCAAATGATTCAGTCCTATAATGCTCCTCTGAACATATTCAAATGATTCAGTCCTATAATGCTCCTCTGAACATTCAAATGATTCAGTCCTATAATGCTCCTCTGAACATATTCAAATGATTCAGTCCTATAATGCTCCCCTGAACATACAAATGATTCAGTCCTATAATGCTCCTCTGAACATATTCAAATGATTCAGTCCTATAATGCTCCTCTGAACATATTCAAATGATTCAGTCCTATAATGCTCCTCTGAATGGTACATAAGCCTATATCTTCCTTATTATGAACATGCCTCACACACATTTTAAGGGGGGGCTAGTATACATTTTTTTAGGACAAATGCATAAAGACATGTATGGCCTTTAAGCCTACTCATTGAAGCAATTACAACAAAGTTGACTGCCAACTGTCAATAACATACACAACTTGAGATAACCACATGCAGTATTAAGCCATCGAACATGTTGATTGGCCTGTGAATGGTCAAGCCCTCATCACACCTACAACTTTTTATTAATCAAAACCCAGCCCTTTCGCGACACAGACAGCTATTGCGCCCATAATTCCCCCTGTGAAAATATCAAAACACCCCTGGACATAAGATTTACAATCGCATTGGGTTTCCTCAAATAGAGTCCTTTGTCTTACTCTGACTTTCTGAGCATCTTTCTCTTCAATCTTTCCTCTTCTTTCTCCTACTTCCTTTGCATATCAGGATTGTGAAAAGATGGAATTTGTATGCAAATATCAGAATGTGGACTGTGGGAGGGAAGGACCGTGATTTAACTAGTCTAGGATTTGAACTGTATAAAGACCTTCAAGCTGACATTCAAAACCTTTGAATTTATTTTGTACTTCCTTCCTCATTCCCCCCCAGCTCACCTGTGCAATGGCATGTTCCACAAGCACCTGCAGGACCTGTTCATCCCGCTGGTGGTGCGTTATATAGACCTTATGGAGTCCTCCATCGCCCAGTCCATCCACCGCGGCTTCCAGCAGGAAACCTGGCAGTCCGTCAAGTAAGAACCCCCCCCACCCCCAATGTTGTCATTAGTTGCATTCTGTTGTGCTATTTAAAGCTCAGAGATGTGCTTTACATCAGGAACAGTAGCAAGCCTAGAATACTTCTGTCTGCATTTTTATGTCTACAGAAGTGTGTGTAGTGTAGGTTAGAATACATCCACCGACGAGGCACAAAACCACATGGAGTCTGGAGCATCAACACTCAGTGGGATCTCTCTGTTGTCTTTTGTCTCTGTTGCATCTTTCTTTGTTGTCGTTTGGTTTGGTTTGCCGTTCATTTCTTTTCAGGACAATAACCAACAACCTACCGAGCGTGCCTCTGCCCAAAGTCAATCTCCCACAGATGCCGAGCTTCTCAGCACCCTCCTGGATGGGCCCACTGTGTGACAGCACGTGTGTATGGGCTGCCGCAAGACCTAGTGGGGCACTGTGGCATGGACTGTGCTGTGGTTGTCTTGTCATTGTCAAACTTCTCCAATTCAAGAACACTATTTCGCATTCTATTACTTCCCTTTGACAATGGTATGCCATTAACTATCGAACCAGCTTAAAGCATTTTGTAGAAGTGTGAAACTTGAAAATCTGCCCTCACATTTAAATGTTAATAGTAAGACCAGTATGTCAACTACTACTGAGGCTTTTAACAATTCAGGTGGCCCAGATATTCCTGGGATTGGTTGCCCATTTTGATGACCTCCGACGGATACCTTCTTTGGTATCAAGATAAAAGCATGTTTTTGTTGTCTTGTGAGTGTTGTGTTATGTGGTGCAGCATCTCTTTTTTGAAATGTATGTTGTGGCTCCTTGATCAGGAACGGCTGTGGCATGTTTTTTGTGCACACATCCAACATATTTCAGGTAGTTTTATTGTATATTGGATAGTATCAGAGACACCTGTTTAACTGTGATGTTACGGTATGCTGGTCAAATCTCAGCCCAGTTAAGCACTGAGTTGTGAAGTATATCATGCCAAATTAATGTTAAATAAGAAATGGGATTCTTATTTCAGCTTGCAAGGAATTCATTTACCGGACATTTTGTAAGTAGGCGTAGCCATTTTGCAGATTTCAGTGAATATGTTTCTTCGAAACCTCAATGCTGGTCTTTGGGACTGTTATGAAACCGTTTTCAGCACTTGTCAAGTGACCATTTTCTCCTCAAACCTTTGTCATAAATGAGCAGTCAAGACCCCCCACAAGCAAAATTATTAAGGGCTTTTCACGTATGGAATTCGGTACCCTGGTTCGATTTCCTGAAGCGTTTGTGAGAATTCTACAGCCTACGTAGACGTGAAAATAAAAATGTCAGGGTCTGATTAGCACATTCTACATGATGTAAACAGCCTAGCTCGTTAACAACAGGCAAAAAAGTTCCACGCGACTCTGCCTCATCACAATACAAGTTGACTTCTGAGGGCCCAGTAGAAACAGTGGAGACTCAAACCACCCACCCACCTACCCTTGCCTCACTCAAGAAAAAAAAACTGGCACTTCGTTAGCGAGCACAGACGGGCGTGGGGGATCGTTCCATTCCCCCGAGAGAAGGGACGTTCGGAGAAGAGATCCTAATTAGTCATGAGGGGGGGATGAGCGAGCATTTAATTGCAACACGGATTTCGCTCAAATTATTTATTCCCACTTGTGAAGGTAAGTCTTTTAAAGGCGAAGTGAGAAAAGTGAGTGAGTGTGCTTCACCACCGCTCACCCTCTGTCTCTCCCTCGCTCGCTCTGGTTCCCTGTACACTTGGATGCTGGTTACAGCCACCGGTTGCCATGTGATGCGGTGTAGACACCGGAGAGAAGGTGGCGATGGAGACCCATCTGTCTATGTGCTGAGAGTCTCCTTAGTAACAGTCAGTTTGACAGCAGGGTGTGTTCAGTCACTGTAGAACATGTTCAGGAACTGTTGGGTGTGTCTTAAGAACATGTCATATGCAACTCTGACATGTTAAACTGTGATCCATGTAAATTGTCAAACGTGTTCAGTTATTGAGCAGTAATACAAGAAAACATCCATACTTCACTTAAAACCCTCGAGCACAACACCCCAGACTTTGTAACTCAGTTTTCATTTGTTCATGTTTAACTGACAGAGGTTCCATGAAGCTTGGCAAAGATAATCTTTGGCTTCTTCCCTCCCCAATCCCTAGTAACGGCTCAGCAACCTCAGAGGACCTCTTCTGGAAGTTGGACGCACTCCAGATGTTTGTCCTGGACCTGCACTGGCCCGAGCCAGAGTTTGCCAAACACCTGGAGCAGAGGCTGAAGCTCATGGCCAGCGACATGATGGAGGCTTGCGTCAAAAGGTCAGAGGTCAGGAGGGCGTCACCACCTGTGATGGGTTGGGGGTTAAGCATTTACCACTGCACACCTGGTTTATAACTGGGATATTACTGAGGATAATGAGGAAGAGTTTAGTGATGTGGTTTTGAACAGTGTTTTCCATAGCAACTAGGAATTAACCATATAACACCTTTCAATTGTCTTTTTATACCCAAAGAACGAAAGCCGCCTTTGACTCCAAGATGCAGAAGGCCAGCAAGGCAACGGACTTCCGGGTGTCGCTGTCGGTGTGCACCATGTTCAACATGCTAATGGACGCCAAGAAGCAGTGCGCCAAACTCTGTGTGCTGGACTCCGGTCAAGAGGTACGACCACACTCAACCTCTATTGTCTGTTCTTTGACCGCACAAACTGATCACAAATTTCCAGTATTGCATGCAAAACCATCACATACTTGACTAACGTAAATCCAGGATGTTTCGTTATTTAACTAACTAGTGTAGCGAACAATGGATATACTGTAGTTAACAGAATGGTCAGAGCCTCATTCATATTTTTAAACCTTCAACCCTACATGCCCTCAGCAGTTATAAGCAATGATCCCTCTAAGCTCCCCCAGGCCTGCTGTGCAGAAGAAATATCAGTCCACAGAGAGAAGCATGAGATTGAACTTCACTCAACTTTCTAGTTTTCCCTGTTAGTTAACACTATCAACATTTCCCTTTACTGTGGTAATTGTGGTTGAATCAACACAATATGAGACACTTTCAATGCAACATACCGAAACAAAGTGAACTATGCAAGATTTAGTATGCAAAACTAACTATGCAAAAGATTTTGTTGAAGGCAGAATGCATTGGAGTAGGATTGTGTAGCATTGACCGGCATGACTCAGCCCGTACTCTACACAGACCCGTTCGCATAACCAATCAGTAGGCCTACATGAAAATAGACCATTGCCATATATGGATCTGAGCCATTCACTTTGAACTGAACTGTGTTTACAGCATGAGCGGTCGTGAGTAGATGCGCTTGTTTTGAGATCAAAGCGAGAGCTGCATGTAGCCACGTGTGCACCTTTTGTTCATATCCTTTGCGAGTTAATGAGGGTTTTTTTTTACCCCTTTTTTCTCCGCAATTTCGTGGTATCCAATTAGTAGTAGTTAAAGTCTTGTCTCATCGCTGCAACTCCCGTACGGACTCGGGAGAGACGAAGGTCGAGATTCTGTAATAGTGGTATGGGAATAATAATGCATTTTGTTTTGTGAAGTGGGTTCTTGCATCAAACACAACAACATTTTGGATAAACAGGTTAAAGTCTAGCCCTGCATGTTTTTTTCAAAAGTCTAATCGAATGTAGGCCTACATTGAACACCCCACATTGGCTGCTACTCTAGGCTGAACAGCAATTTCCATGTAAAAATGTTATGGGATGCATTTTCTCTATTTTTGTTTATGGTAGGCTACTCTGATAGGCCTCCATTCTAATCAAATAGCCACAGCAGCCTACTTGGCCACTGTTAAACCTCTAACTTAAAGCGGGTACAGCCTCAGTGTTCAAAGAAAACACGCACTGGAAGTTGCACATAATTTTCACAACATTCAAGTTTGTGCTCAGCAGACCTCAAATTTGCTCTGTGCCTCCCCCAAAAAATTGAGGGAACATTAGTGTAATGTACCACCACAACAGTATCAAATATTGTTCCCTACCTTGCCTGAGTTTCCCTCAAGAGCACAAGAACTAAAGTTTCCTTTGGTCTGTAACAGATTCAGTAATCTTCATATCGCCTTGACTGCCTTGCAGCCAAAACATTCATTGCAATGGGCGCCTTTATATCACGTCCAGATCAGTGGTAACGTGCAGCAGCTGCTCGAAATCGATGTGGCTGAATGAGCTCTCGATCTCTCCATTACAGCATTTCACCCTGCTAAAGGCTAACCCTCCGCTACCCGGCAACTATTTACAGTGTCTCTACAGAGAGCTAAGCTCACTGTCCCCTTAACCTTCAGGTCCATTCTCCTCAAGTCCCTGAGGATGTTGATTCATAGCTGAACAGATGCACTCAGGTTTGTACACTCGGTGTACACTACTGATTCCAATTTAGATTCCAACTCCATGTTCATTATTGCCCTAATTGAATGAATGTATTAATTATGGAGGTGATTATGATATGACAAGGTGTTGTTTCACCTGTGCTAAATACTGTCCAAGATCATTATCTATACAGTGTCTGAACCATTTATGATTTACGGGTTTGGGATCTTAATTTGACCAGTTCCATTCCAGGAGTAAAATAATCCTACAGCAGGAGGATTTGATTATTCATAAAATATGTATGTATGTACAGTGGGGCAAAAAAGTATTTAGTCAGCCACCAATTGTGCAAGTTCTCATTTTCCACCATAAATATTTATTTTCCACCATAATTTGCAAATAAATTCATTAAAAATCCTACAATGTGATTTTCTGGATTTTTTTTCTCATTTTGTCTGTCATAGTTGAAGTGTACCTATGATGAAAATTACAGGCCTCTCATCTTTTTAAGTGGGAGAACTTGCACAATTGGTGGCTGACTAAATACTTTTTGCCCCACGTATGTATGCATGTATGTTTTTCTAAATGGCCAAAAGTATGTGGACATACCTTCAAATTTGTGGATTCTGCTATTTTAGCCACACTCTTTGCTGACAGGTGTATAAAATTGAGCACACAGCCATGCAATCTCCATAGATAAACATTAGCAGTAGAATGGCCTTACTGAAGAGCTCAGTGACTTTCAACATGGCACAGTCATAGGATGCCACCTTTCCAACAAGTCAGTTTGTGAGATTTTTGCCCTGCTCGAGCTGCCCTGGTCAACTGTAAGTGCTGGTATTGTGGAAACGTCTAGGAGCAACAACTGCTCAGCCACGAAGTGGTAGGCTACACAAGCTCACAGAACGGGACTGTTGAGTGCTGAAGCGCGTAGCGTTTTAAAATTGTCTGTCCTCAGTTGTAACTCTCACTACCGAGTTCCAAACAGCCTCTGGAAGCAATGACAGCACAATACCTGTTCGTCGGGAGATTAATTAAATGGGTTTCCATGGCTGTGCAGCCGCACACAAGCCCAAGATTGCCATGCGCAATGCCAAGCATTGGTTGGAGTGATGTAATGCTCGCTGCAATTGTACTCTGGAACAATGGAAACGAGTTCTCTGGAGTGGTAAATCACACTTCACCATCTGGCAGTCCAGCGGATGAATCTGTTTTTTTTGCAGATGCCAGGAAAAAGCTACCTGCCCCAATGCATAGTTTGGTGGAAGAGGAAAAATAGTTTTTGGGCTGTTTTTCATGGTTCGGTCTAGGCCCCTTAGTTCCAGTGAAGGGAAACCTTAACGCTACAGCATACGATCGCTGTAGCGTTAATGCTCTTGTGACTGAATGGAAGCAAGTCCCCGCAGCAATGTTCCAACATCTAGCTTTCCCAGAAAAGTGGAGGCTGTTATCGCAGCAAAGGGGGTACCAAATCCATATTAATGCCAGTGATTTTGGAATGAGATGTTCGACGAGCAAGTGTCCACATACTTTTGGCCATGTAGTGTATGTAGCTTTAGCAAATAAACATTGTATTTCTGATCTACTTATGGTATGCAAAATAGGATATAGCCATTCACCTTGGATAATTAACAAGAAATGTTCAATTCTTCTTGTTTCTTGGATTACTGTTTTTTGAAGATTGTTTGCCCATTGAAAGCATTCTATTTCACAGTAAAATTATTTTGAGGATAATTCTTTTTTCATTGCCTTTTGTTAGGATGTTGCGAAACTCCTCAAGGTAAAGCTAGAGGCGTCACTACAGACACCCTGGTTCGAATCCAGGCTGTATCACAACCCGGCCGTGATTGGTAGTCCCATAGGGTGGCACACAATTGGCCCAGCATCGTTCGGGTTTGACCGGTGTAGGCCATCATTGTAAATAAGAATTTGTTCTTTACTGACTTGCCTAGTTAAATAAAAAATACAAATAAGAGCCATCTGGTCACAATAAGTGACCATCGGGTCACTCTGACAGGGATCCAGAGTTCCTCTGTCGAGATTGGAGAAACATCAAGAAAGACAACCATCTCTGCAGCACTCCACCAATCAGGCCTTCATGGTAAAATGGCCAGACAGAAGCCAATCCTCAGTAAAGAGCACATGATGGCCCGCTTGGAGTTTTCCAAAAGGATTCTCAGACTTTGACAAACAAGAACACCTTGGCCTGAATGCCAAGCGTCACGTCTGGAGGAAACCTGGCACCATCCCTACAGTGAAGCGTGGTGGCAGCATCATGCTGTGAGGATGTTTTTCAACGGCTGGGACTGGGAGACTAGTCAGGGTCTAGGAAAGATGAATGGTGCAAAGTACAGAGAGATCCTTGATGAAAACCTGCTCCAGAGAGCTCAGGACCTCAGACTGGAGTGAAGGTTCACCTTCCAACAGGACAACAACCCTAAGCACACAGTCAAGACAATGCAGTAGTGGCTTTGGGACAAGTCTCTGAATGTCCTTAGGTGGCCCAGCCAGAGCCCGGACTTGAACCCGATCAAAAATCTCTGGAGAGACCTGAAAATAGCTCTGCAGCAACGCTCCCCATCCAACCTGACAGAGCTTAAGAGGATCTGCAGGTGTGCCAGACTTGTTGCGTCGTACCCAAGAAGACCCCAGGCTGTAATCGCTGCCAAAGGTGCTTCAACAAAGTACTGGGTAAACAGTCTAAATACTTATGTAAATGTGATAGTTCAGTTGTTGTTTTTTATACATTTGCAAAAATGTCTAAAAGCCTGTTTTTGCTTTGTCTTTATGGGGTATTATGTGTAGATTGATGAGGGAAAAACAACAATTTAATCAATTTTAATCCAAAATTTATTTAGTCAATTTCAAAGTAACGCTGTAACGTAACAACATTTGGAAAAAGTGAAGGGGTCTGAATACTTTCCGAGTGCACTCTACATCTGTATCATTGTTTCAAGTCCGGTGAGCTGGAGCTGCTCTTACTTTTGTGTCATTTGAGGGGAGAGCATCACTAGCAAAGTAATTTTTGTGATTGTGACCGACCGCCTTGATTCGGTCTTACCTTTTTTACATTGGCTAAAAGCAGAGACACAGAGCTACAAAATGGTATATCATACACTGCATTTGAGGAACAATGGATAAGTAATTCTGCTTTGAAATTTGCTAAATATGGAACCATACTTTTGAGAAAATGGCCTTTAAATAATTTGGTACCTACTGGAAAGCCCTTCTTTGTCTACACCCATTCAGCATCATTCACATCCTTTTAAGCTTTAGCCCCACCCATCTCTTTAAGGGTTGATCCAAGCGTTGTGTCCTAACAACAGTCAAACTCCCAAGCTAACGTTGGCTAGCTTGCTAGCAACTTCCAGACACAAATGAAAGAACAACTAACTGACCATTTTACTCACCCGAGCAGAGCTGGTTAGGCTGTTTTTATGTAATCCAGAGTGTTGGTGACTGCAACTGTGCTGCTGGCAACAATTTAACCTTTACTGACACCGGCCATATTCAACAGTTGTTGAGCGTTCATAAATTTGTCAGTTATTCTGTGCTCTGCTACCAGCTATGTCTATCAACAGTCGTCACAGTGACGTTCTATTGAAATGGTTACTTGCATAGTGGAGTCTTTTGTTAAGACATGTATCTAGCTAGGTAAACAATGAACCATAATCCCAACTCATGAGGTTACTACCCTGCATGAATCTGCAGGTAGCTAACCATCCAAGTTCGATGTTAGCTAGCTAACATTAGGCTATATCTAGCAAAGCAAATGGTTCTGAGATATGAATAATAACAGCGAGCCTGCCAGCTAATGTTAGCTAGCTAGCTAGCAGTACACTTTAACTTGAAATGAAAACGACTTTATGCCAAAATTAGAAACGCGTAACATCTGAAAATGTAGCTAGCTAGACTATCTTACCCATATACATCATGGATGCCATGGTTGCCCTTAGTTGGTAGAGTGTTTTCTCCATCTCCTTAGCTGTCATACTCTAATGCCACTGATTTCAATTCTCGGTCATTCAGAAAGTGGAGATCAACACTTACGCAGTTCTACTACGCTATACATTTTTTTTAAAGCCGCTAAAGACAGGATTACCTATACATGCTGACCAGCTCAAATAGACAGAAGTATGCTATATGGCAGACCAATCTGAACTCATCTCTTGGTATGTCCTTTCCACTCATTATCTCAGCCTATCATGGATAGCGGGAAGGTTGCGCACTTTTTCTGTGGCTAAACCAACTAGGCTCATAATTTAACCATTTTCATTGTATTTACCGATTGCACTCAAGTCTGCTATTAAGGCACATGAAAGTTCACATTTCAGAAGGCATTTCTGCCAAAAAATGCATTTTGATTAAAAAAGATAAGTTTACATTCAAATGGCACTCCTGTGAAGTAGTGACCCGCCTAGTTTCCTGAAACGAGTCACAACTTTACTTTGCATGTGAGAACCATTGGCACAGGCAAGTCTGATTGGGCTTTGCAGTACAACAGCTTCTGCTATAGAACAAACGTAGCATGGCTTTATGTCTGTGGTTTACGATGTAAAAAAAAACGCTCATCTCTAGACCTTTACGCTTAAAAATAAAAACCTGTACCCATTGGAGAATGACTGCCCCCTCTTATTGAAGCCACGGAAGTTCAAGGCCGCGTTATTGCAGGCGTTGTTTGCAGAAAATAGGATCCCCAATTTAGTGAATGTAAAAATGGCACTTTTCGTGGTGAATCTTTGTGGAAATAAAAACATTTTTGAAAGACAATCATGGCACCAATAATTGCTTCTAATACTCCAGATGTATGTTCTTGAACCGATCATTTTTAAATCGCGCACAGAAGAACTGAAAGGATAATTGAGTTGCTAATGGCAGCCTGCAGTACACCGGTCAGCCTTCCACTTGAATTATTCAATGAGAGGGGGCAACATTGAGCTAGCCTGCAACATCACTTCCTGGAGTAGTTCACATTGTGCATGCACTATTGAGTCTGACATTGGAATGAATGGTGTCAAGGGATCGATGGCTTTGACCATTCATATACAGTCATTGATATTACCGGAGCTACATTTATTTTTATTTTTAATAAACACTATTTAATCTACAATCTACATCTCTGTCAGAAAAAAATTCTGATTTCCAGTTTGGTTCAGATGAGATGGAAGTCATGGCCACTAAATCAACTGTTAGTAAAAGAATGTGTTCCGCAGAATTGTTTTTATCCAGTCAATGTGTGCCACGGTTCAAAAAAGGTTGGGAACCACTGTGTTAATGGACATCTTCACTGCAAATTGCATACTTATCAATCCTTTTTCCATTTTCTACAGAAATGTATGTTAATAGTTAAAATTGACATGTATATAAATCTCAAACAATGTAGTTATACCTGACTCAGATGAAGTATTCGGCCATAAATAACTTTCAATGGCGATTCTCCATTTAGCATTATTTTCAGTTCGGTCGTAAATTAAGTCTAATCCAGGTTCGGCAAACCAGCCCATTATGTACAGTACCAGTCAAATGTTTGGACACACCTACTCATTCAAGGGTTTTCCTTTATTTTTACTATTTTCTACATTGTACAATAATAGTGAAGACATCAACACTATGAAATAACACATATGTGGTAACCGAAAAAGTGTTAAACAAATCTAAATATATTTTATATTCTTCAATGTAGCCACCCTTTGCCGAGATGACAGCTTTGCGCACTCTTGGCATTCTCTCAACCAGCTTCACCTGGAATGCTTTTCCAACAGTCTTGAAGGAGTTCCCACATATGCTGAGCTCTTGTTGGCTGCTTTTCCTTCCCTCTGCGTTCCAACTCATCCCAAATCAGATGGGATGGTGTGGTAGACATGCTGGTTAAGTGTGCCTTGAATTCTAAATTAATCACAGATGGCATCACCGGCAAAGCACCATCACACCACCTCATCCATGCTTCACAGTGGAAACCACACATGCAGAGATCATCCGTTCACATATTCTGCGTCTCACAAAGACACACCGGGTTGGAACCAAAAATCTCACATTTGGACTCATCAGACCAAAGGACATGTTTCTAGTGGTCTAGTGTCCATTGCTCATGCTTCTTGGCCCAAGCAAGTATCTTCTTCTTATTGATGTCCTTTAGTAGTTGTTTATTTGCAGCAAATGGACAATGAAGGCCTGGTTCACGCAGTCTCCTCTGAACAGAGGATGTTGAGATGTGTCTGTTAGTTGAACTCTGAAACATTTATTTGGGCTGCAATCTCAGGTTGAGTTAACTCTAAATAACTTATCCTCTGCAGCAGAGGTAACTCTGGGTCTTCCCTTCCTGTGGCGGTCCTCATGAGAGCCACTTACATCTTAGTGCTTGATGGTTTTGGAGACTTAAAGAAACTTTCAAAGTTCCTGAAATTTTCCGCATTGACTGTCCTTCATGTCTTAAAGTAATGATGGACTGTCGTTTCTCTTTGCTTATTTGAAAATGTTTAGTTACTACATGATTCCATATGTGTTATGTAATAGTTTTGATATCTTCACTGTTATTCTGCAATGTAGAAAATTGTAAAAAAATAAAGAAAAACCCTTGAATGAGTAGGTGTGTCCAAACTTTTGACTGGTACTTTATATGCAGAGATATTAAAAATTTCCTGGGGGTGTTAAATTGTTTTTATTTTGTATCAGACACGCATACTGCATAATCAAATAATTAAATGAAATGATTGTGTGCAAAGCTGTTTACTTTAATCATCTAATGCTATTGAATTTCAGGTGATGATTTTGCTTGTTTCTTTCTTTCATTTCCTTGGTTTCATTTTCATACATCCTGCACGTCATTGTTTGAATCCAAGATTGACAAACAATGGGTAAGTGTTTTTCATCCCTTTGTAGAATCTTAAACCACCTTCAGCTTTCTTTGTTAGTCCCCTCCTTATCCCCTCCCCTCATCACACCTACTGAAAACATTTACATTTTAGTCAATTAGCAGAAGCTCTTATCCAGAGCGATGAGGGGTAAATGCCTTGTTCAAGGGCACATCGGCAGATTTAATCCCCTAGTCATCTTGGGGATTCGACTGGCTCAACGCTCTTAACCACTAGACTACCTGCCACTACAGATCTTTTTATTATATTCGTTTTTTTAATGGAATGGAACAATGGTGGAACAGAGCACATTCATATATGCAAACAAATGTAACTTCCTCTGGTCCTTGTCTCAAAGGGACCTCAATTTGAACTAAATCCAAACACTATGTTTCACATTCACCAGAGAATGTCTTTGTGCATAGCGGTCTATGCCAGAGTGCTCGCTTCTGATCGACACAAAAGAGATCCTGGCATTTCAGATGTTTGTGCGCTGAATGGCGTCTGCCATTGCCAGCTCATCATACTTCCTATTCAAACTGCTGAATGGAGAAGTCGTCTAAACTTTTAGGAGATCAGAAATGAATTTTTTCTCAAAGTACAGGCTGGCTGAGGTAGGAGACTTCAATAGAACGGAGGAATGTCCCCCTTTGTGATTTTCCACTTCATAGATAGCTCTGCCCCGAAATCATTCCCCAGCGAATGCTTAATCGAATATCTTCATCAAAAGCGTCTCTGCGAATTGGGACTGTCTTGCTGTATACCAATATATCACCAGGATCATCATGTCTAAAGAAATTATCAGTTAACTATGTTGTTATTGTCATTGGAATGGGAAGCTTACATTTGGAAATGCCAGTTGCACCTTAGAATTAAAAAAACTCGGGCTCTTAACAGTTTGCTACCAGATAAGTTTTAAAAATAAATTGTTATTTTGCATGTGGTGCACACATTTGAAAAGACCTCACAATTTAATATTCTCTATTGTGAAGAAGGACCTCACAATTCGGCCGCCTCTGTAAAATAAAAAGCAAACACAGCAGTGTTATTTGAGGTTAAAAAAAAAAAGTCCTTAAGATTCGCTTGAAATTCTGTTTATGAAAGAAGCTGCCATTTCGTGGGATGAAGAAAAAGGTGAAAAGAAAATGAGGGCTGCCGATGGTGACCTCCATGCACCCTCAATTTGTCACCGATCTGCAGGCTTTGTTGATTGAAATTTTTAATTTGGGTGTTCTTTAGACGCGTCATGAAAGGGCATTGTCGCCAAGAGATGAACTCCCCGGCTGCCGTGCGAGCGTCGAAGGCAGCCATTCAACGCCACAAATGGAGGCTCTCCCGCCCTCTTCTATCCCCCATCTCACTCTCTTCTCTCTCTCTCACTCCTTTCTATCCCTCCCTCTTTTTAGGCTGTGACGTGTTTTTTTTGGGAGGGTAAAAAATACTCATGAATATAGGGGTTATGAGACATGAAATGGCGGATTAATTGAATCTAGTGTGAGCCTTTGGTCTCCGCAGCTGGACCGGTGCTTTAGAGGAACACAAGGCTGCTCTAATTGTGGGGAAGCACAAAAAGTATCCTTCGAATTCCTTTGCCTTCCAATGAGAGCGGGAATGCCATTCAGCCACATAATGGCCCTATTAGCTGCTTAACTCACCGGTGCTACATGGGAAGATTTTCTCTGCTGAATGTTTTGGGTATGGAGTCAGGGTAGAGAGAGAGAGAGTGTGTGTGTGTGTGTGTGTGTGTGTGCGTGCGTGCGTGCCCGTTCGTGCATGCCAAAATGAAGGAATAATTTTTACCTTATCTCCCTCATCATAGATCTTAAAACTGTTTGTTTGTCTCCCTACCCCCTCCTCAGCAACAGTACCATTCGAAAATCGATGTCCTGATCGATGATGCGTTTAAAGACATGATTTCCTCCATGGTCACAAAGGTATGTTACTGCACATCCTCCACAGACCCAATGACTACATACTGCATAGTGTTGCAAAGCTACCAGTAATTTACCAAATTACTGGAGTCTTCAGTCATTTTGGAGTATAAACTGAAAATCTATCTTAACTGTTGGTAATTTAAACTTGAATAACATTATTATATATTTGTTTTATATAGTATTAATTTATCATATTTGTGTCCATATTGTCCATGAGTTTCTAGTAGATATGGTTCAATAGAAAATAGCCTAATTAATGAAAAAAAAGCATCTGATCAACAATTGCATTATTTTCAATTCTCTCTTCAAAAATGTACTTTTTTCACAAATGCCACCAGTTTGGCGTTAAAACATTAACAACAAATACACATTGACATAGTAATACAAATAAAGGTTTGTACAGAAATTAAAAAAAAAAAAAAATATATATATATATATATATATATATATATATAATATATATATATATATATATATATATATAAGTGTGTATGTATGTATATATATATATATATATATATATATATATATATATATATATATATATATATATATATATATATATATATATATATATATATATATATAAGTGTATATATATATATATATATATATATATATATATATATATATATATATATATATATATATATATATATATATATATATATATATATATATATAAAAGTGTATATATATATATAAAAGTATATTTCATGCTGAAACCCTCATATAAAACACCAATGGTATTCACTAAATTGCTGGTTTATAGTGAGGGCAAGAGATTATTTTACAGACATCTGTGATTCTCTGGAGTATCTAAAAGGGCCACTAGATGTATTGTGATAGATTTCATAAAATCCTTGAAAGATACCTGGTAGTTTACTGGTTTCCAGTAATATACCCTCCCTTTGCAACCCTGCATATAGATACTGTATATTTCAGCTCTTCTCCACCTCAAATCCAATGCCGATTTTATTAAGAAACACTTTCTTAGTTCTATTTCACTAAGGTGTGATATAACCCAGTTATATCACACCTGTTAATTGTCCTCATATTCTATGCAAAATATGATTAGAATATGTAATAACCAAAAGAAGAGCGGAAAGCATACACTAAAAAATGTGAAGAGAAGAAAGTCATTCAGGCAGTACATTCATTACCCCCCCCCACCCCCTTTTTACAAATGGCAACTAACATGTCTGATTTTCTTGTTTCCCCTGGCAGTTTGCTGGAGTTTTAGACGGTGTTCTCTCCAAACTCTCCAGATATGACGAAGGGACATTCTTTTCTTCTATCCTGTCTTTCACGGTAAGCTTTTCTGTTCCACTCCAGAGAATGCGGTCCCTTTGCGTTCAGTCCTTAGAAAAGCAACATGTTATTTGTTGTAACCGAATCTGCTCAGTTGAACTTTTTTTGTATCTTTCCTTTGCCTCAAAGGTGAAAGCAGCTGCCAAGTATGTGGATGTGCCTGTGAGTATTATTTCTCCTTCATTTCTAACAGTCTTACTTGCTCATATGAACACGTTTGTTTGCACACACACATATTTCTGTCTCAAAAATAAAAGCTTTCTGAGGAAAGCTGGCATTGAGCAAAGATCATATTTGTTAGATGTTTATCATCAGATTCTGATGTTAAATGTGGGTGAAATATTTTAACATTTTGCCTTGAAGCACCGTTGTGTCAGAGTATTTGAGGTTGTGATGGCGTGCAGGACTAATTATTGGCACCGTTGGCTAATGAAAACGTTTTTTTTGAGCGATTTGCCAAGGTGTCGGTCATGGGCGGTCACTACATGCCGCATCAACACTATTGAGCGACAGCACCATGGCAGGAAGCAGGAGCTCAATCAGCCGACAGAAAGATGGCAAATGCAGCGATGAGGAAGCCCTCTAATTACCCAAAGAGAGACGCAGTGACACATCCTGAATTACAGGGGGCCCAGGGGGGATCTCAGACCCCCTAAATGCAACAAAGTCAAACTTTGGGGGGGTGACTTGAAATAATTCTAATTTAATAATTCTCCTATTTGTTTAAAATGCCATTTGTACTGAGTGGTAAATATTTTTTGTGTGTGGCTGCACTTGTCATCCCGGGACAGTCTCGTATCTCAGCCCCTTTTCAGGTGTCCCAGCTTTTCTTACTACAAAAAAGCTAAAAGTGTAGACCCAATGACGATTACAGAATGTCATTACACTTTTTAGTGTTTTGTAACAGATGTCTCTTTCCATTCATCGAATGGTGCGAGTGCACAGTACACTGTTTGGGTGCTGGAATTATTCATTCATTGAATATAAGAATGTATTCTTAACTGACTTGCCTAGTAAAATAAAGGTAAAATTTAAAATAAAAAAAACTCTGGACCGACACATTCGGCCGACTCTCCATTGGTCAGGGATTGCAAGGCTAAGTCTCTGATTCACTAAATGTGAAAGCAGGGCCAGGGTGTCATGACTTGGTCGGTTAGGCCACTTCATTGTGACATACTATTGTTCTTAAGCCATCAAAAGATTTGCCCTGGTGGTCTAGTGGTAAGGGTTCAGTCCACTCACCAGTAGGCAGCGTTCCATTTCTGCTTAGGGAGGCCTGTTTCGACCCACAAATCCAACTTTTAACCCAAAGCAAGAGGTGGTTTCACTCTATCGTAACCAAGCACACTCTGACACCCTTTTCAGCATCCATGAGTAGGACTGTTGATAAAGCCAGCCAAGCCTTTGTCCTTCTCTTCAAACCTCCCCCTCCCGCCTGTCCTTGACTCAGCGAATCCCACGTGTCCCATTGACACTGGTTCCCAGAGCTCTGAGCCTGCCAAATCTGCTCTCCTCCTCCCTTCACCTGAAAATTATAATGTAACCACCTTGCGCTTTTGTGTGGAGGGAACCGAAAGCTGTTAAGCCCCTCTTACAGGTGAGCTAAAGAGATGGGAGAGTGGAGGAGGGTTGTGTCGCTGGGGCATTTAGCAGAAAACTCTTTTGGGTCCTTGTCACGAAAGGTTAAGATCCCTCCCACACACACACACACACACACACACACACACACACACACACACACACACACACACACACACACACACACAACCAGCTGCACCTGGGGGAAACAGATCCGGGGCAGGAAACCAGACTGGCAGCAGTGTATAATTAGCAGCAATCCCTCTCTCTCTCGCTCTTCCTTTCTCTCTCCACAGCATTCAGCGCTTATCCCCCTCAGGTTAACCAGTCATT
Organism: Oncorhynchus masou masou; assembly: GCF_036934945.1. Taxonomy (NCBI): domain Eukaryota; kingdom Metazoa; phylum Chordata; class Actinopteri; order Salmoniformes; family Salmonidae; genus Oncorhynchus; species Oncorhynchus masou. Next base: position 61,871,781 of record NC_088226.1, on the reverse strand, counting down.
GCTGCCCCACACCACCTACGCCACCACCACTACGCCACCACCACTACGCCAACACCACTACGCCACCACCACTACGCCACCACCACTACGCCACCACCACTACGCCACCACCACTACGCCACCACCACTACGCCACCACCACTACGCCACCACCACTACGCCACCACTACGCCACCACCACTATGCCGCCACCACCACTATGCCGCCACCACCACTATGCCGCCACCACCACTATGCCGCCACTACCACTTTGCCGCCACCACCACCACTATTACACCACCACCACTATGCCACCACCACCACTATGCCACCACCACCACTATGCCACCACCACTACACCACTACACCACCACTACACCACTACACCACCACTACTCCACAACCGCTATGCCACCACCGCTATGCCACCACCGCTATGCCACCACCGCTATGCCACCACCACTATGCCACCACCACTATGCCACCACTACGCCTACACCACCACCACCACTACACCACCACCACCACTACACCACCACCACTACACCACCACTACGCCACCACCACCACCACTACGCCACCTACACCACCACCACCACTACACCACCACTACTACACCACCACCACTATTACACCACCACTACTACACCACCACCACTATGCCGCCACCACCACTATTACACCACCACCACTATTACACCACCACCACTATCCCACCACCACCACTACACCACCACCACCACTATGCCACCACCACTATGCCACCACCACTATGCCACCACCACTATGCCACCACTATGCCTACACCACCACCACTACACCACCACCACTAAACCACCACCACCACCACTACGCCACCACCACTATGCCACCACCACCACTATGCCACCTACACCACCACCACTACACCACCACTACACCACTACACCACCACCACTATGCCACCACCACCACTATGCCACCACCACTATGCCACCACCACCACTATGCCACCACTACACCACCACCACTACACCACCTACACCACCACTATGCCACCACCACTACACCACCTACACCACCACTATGCCACCACCACTATGCCACCACCACCACTATGCCACCACCACCACCACCACTACGCCACCACCACTACACCACCACTACCACTACCACCACCACTATCACTATGCCACCACCACCACTATGCCACCACTACGCCTACACCACCACCACTACACCACCACCACTACACCACCACTATGCCACCACCACCACTATGCCACCACCACCACTACGCCAACTACACCACCACCACTACACCACCACTACACCACCACTACACCACCACCACTATGCCACCACCACCACTATGCCACCACCACCACTATGCCACCACCACCACTACGCCAACTACACCACCACCACTACACCACCACTACACCACCACTACACCACCACTACACCACCACTACACCACCACTACACCACCACTACACCACCACCACTATGCCACCACCACTACACCACCACCACTATGCCACCACTACACCACCACCACCACTATGCCACCACTACACCACCACCACCACTATGCCGCCACCACCACTATGCCGCCACCACCACTATTACACCACCACCACTATTACACCACCACCACTATTACACCACCACTACTATGCCACCACCACCACTACACCACCACCACTACACCACTACCACTATGCCACCACCACTATGCCACCACCACTATGCCACCACTACGCCTACACCACCACCACCACTACACCACCACCACACCACCACTACGCCACCACCACCACTATGCCGCCACCACCACTACGCCACCTACACCACCTTCACCACTACAACACTACACCACCACCACTACACCACCACCACTATGCCACCACCACCACTATGCCACCACCACCACTATACCACCACCACTATGCCACCACCACCACTATACCACCACCACTATACCCTCACCACTATGCCACCACCACCACTGTCACCACCACTACACCACCTACACCACTATGCCACCACCACCACTATGCCACCACCACTATGCCACCACCACCACTACACCACCACCACATTTCTACATTTTAGTCATTTAGCAGACGCTCTTATCCAGAGAGCCTTAGTTATTGCATTCATCTTAAGATAGCTAGGTGAGACAACCACATATCACAGTCAAAGCAAGTACACTACACAACCACCACCACTACACCACCACTACACCACCACCACTATGCCGTCACCACCACTATGCCGCCACCACCAATATGCCGCCACCACCACTATGCTACCACCACCACTACACCACCACTACACCACCACCACATTTCTACATTTTAGTCATTTAGCAGACGCTCTTATCCAGAGAGCCTAACAGTTATTGCATTCATCTTAAGATGGCTAGGTGAGACAACCACATATCACAGTCAAAGCAAGTACACTACACAACCACCACCACTACACCACCACCACTACACCACCACTACGCCACCACCACCACCACTACGCCACCTACACCACCACCACCACTACACCACCACTACTACACCACCACCACCACTATGCCACCACCACTATGCCACCACCACTATGCCACCACTATGCCTACACCACCACCACTACACCACCACCACTAAACCACCACCACCACCACTACGCCACCACCACTATGCCACCACCACCACTATGCCACCTACACCACCACCACTACACCACCACTACACCACTACACCACCACCACTATGCCACCACCACCACTATACCACCACCACTATGCCACCACCACCACTATGCCACCACCACCACCACCACTACACCACCCACCACCACTATGCCACCACCACTACACCACCACCACTATGCCACCACCACTATGCCACCACCACCACTATGCCACCACCACCACCACCACTACGCCACCACCACTACACCACCACTACCACACCACCACCACTATCACATGCCACCACCACCACTATGCCACCACTACGCCTACACCACCACCACTACACCACCACCACCACCACCACTATGCCACCACCACCACTATGCCACCACCACCACTACACCACCACCTACACCACCACCACTACACCACCACCACCACCACCACTATGCCACCACCACCACTATGCCACCACCACCACTGCCACACCACCACTACTACACCACCACCACTACACCACCACTACACCACCACTACCACCACTACACCACCACCACTATGCCACCACCACTACACCACCACCACTATGCCACCACTACACCACCACCACCACTATGCCACCACTACACCACCACCACCACTATGCCGCCACCACCACTATGCCGCCACCACCACTATTACACCACCACCACTATTACACCACCACCACTATTACACCACCACCACCACCACCACTACTATGCCACCACCACCACTACACCACCACCACTACACCACACCACTATGCCACCACCACTATGCCACCACCACTATGCCACCCACTACACCACCACCACCACTACACCACCACCACCACTACACCACCACTACACCACCACCACCACTATGCCGCCACCACCACTACGCCACCTACACCACCTTCACCCACCACTACACCACCACCACTACACCACCACCACTATGCCACCACCACCACTATGCCACCACCACCACTATACCACCACCACTATGCCACCACCACCACTATACCACCACCACACTATGCCACCACCACCACTGTCACCACCACTACACCACCTACACCACTATGCCACCACCACCACTATGCCACCACCACTATGCCACCACCACCACTACACCACCACCACCACTCATGCCACCACCACCACTATGACAACCACATCACACTACACTACACAACCACCACCACTACACCACCACTACACCACCACCACTATGTCACCACCCACCACCACCAATATGCCGCCACCACCACTATGCTACCACCACCACTACACCACCACTACACCACCACCACACTATGTCACCACCACCACTATCCACCATCTTAAGATAGCCACCACCACTACACCACCACCACCACTACTATGCCACCACACCACCACTACACACACCACCACTATACCACCACCACCACTACACCACCACTACGCCACCACCACTACCACCACCACACCACCACCACTATGCCGCCACCACCACCACCACTACACCACCACCACCACTATGCCACCACCACTATGCCACCACCACCACCACCACTACTACACCACCACCACTATGCCGCCACCACCACTACGCCACCTACACCACCTTCACCACTACACCACTACACCACCGCTACACCACCACCACTATGCCACCACCACCACTATGCCACCACCACCACTATGCCACCACCACCACCACCACCACTATACCACCACCACTATGCCACCACCACCACTATGCCACCACCACTACACCACCTACACCACCACCACCACTATGCCACCACCACCACTATGCCACCACCACTATGCCACCACCACTATGCCACCACTACGCCTACACCACCACCACTACATCACCACCACTACACCGCCACTACACCACCACTACACCACCACTATGCCACCACCACCACTATGCCACCACCACCACTACGCCACCTACACCACCACTACACCACCACTACACCACCACCACTATGCCACCACCACCACTATGCCACCACTATGCCACCACCACCACTATGCCACCACTACACCACCACCACTATGCCACCACTACACCACCACCACTATGCCACCACTACACCACCACCACCACTATGCCACCACCACCACTACACCACCACTATGCCACCACTACGCCACCACCACCACTACGCCGCCACCACCACTACGCCGCCGCCACCACTACGCCACCGCCACCACTACGCCGCCGCCACCACTACGCCGCCGCCACCACTACGCCGCCGCCACCACTACGCCGCCGCCACCACTACGCCGCCACCACCACGCCACCACTATGCCACCACTATACCACCGCCACTATGCCGCCGCCACCACTATGCCGCCGCCACCACTATGCCGCCGCCACCACTATGCCACCGCCACCACTATGCCACCGCCACCACTATGCCACCACTATGCCACCGCCACCACTATGCCACCACTACACCACTATGCCACCACTACACCACTATGCCACCACTACACCACTATGCCACCACTACACCACTATGCCACCACCACCACCATGCCACCACCACCACCATGCCACCACCACCACCATGCCACCACTATGCCACCACCACCACTATGCCACCACCACCACTATGCCACCACCACCACTATGCCACCACCACCACTATGCCACGACCACCACCACTATGCCACCGCCACCACTACTATGCCACCGCCACCACTATGCCACCACCACCACTACGCCACCACCACCACTACAACACCACCACTACACCACTACACCAACAACACCACTACACCAACACCACATACACCAGCACCACTACACCAACACCACATACACCAGCACCGCTACACCACCTACAACACCACCAACACCACTACACCAACACCACTATACCTACACCACCACCACCACATTTCTACATTTTAGTCATTTAGCAGACGCTCTTATCCAGAGAGCCTTACAGTTATTGCATTCATCTTAAGATAGCTAGGTGAGACAACCACATATCACAGTCAAAGCAAGTACATTTTTCCTCAAAGTAGTTATCAGTAGAGTCAACTCCACCACCACCTCTGGCAATTCCACCACCAACTCCACCACCACACACACCTTTTTTCCCATCTGCCTCCTTTTGACATGATTTGATTTCACACTAGATTGTTGACAGTCTGGAATAGCCTCTGTGTGTGGTTGTGTGTCTAGCATGTTTGGCTACAAGTCAAGTACAGAACTGAGGCTCATTCTTTGAAAGAGGGCAGAGCGTGACAGAGGGCGGCCCGTGTGTATTCTGTTTTGGCCCCAATCTAGAGTGTAGTTATGTTGGAACCTGGTCCATGCCTCCGTCTCTTTCTCTATCGTTCTCTATGCCTTCCTCTCTTTCTCCATCTCATTCTATATGCCTTTATCTCTTTCTCCATGCCTCCATCTCTTTCTCTATCTCCTCCATGCCTCCATCTAAACTCAGCAAAAAAAGTCCCTTTTTCAGGACCCTGTCTTTCAAAGATAAGTCGTTAAAATCCAAATAACTTCACAGATCTTCATTGTAAAGGTTTTAAACACTGTCTCCCATGCTTGTCCAATGAACCATAAGCAATTAATGAACATGCACCTGTGGAATGGTTGTTATGGGGCGGCAGGGTAGCCTAGTGGTTAGAGTGTTCAAACCCCCAAGCTGACAAGGTACAAATCTGTCATTCTGCCCCTGAACAGGCAGTTAACCCACTGTTCCTAGGCCGTCATTGAAAATAAGAATTTGTTCTTAACTGACTTGCCTAGTTAAGTAAAGGTTAAAAAAATGTATACCTTTGAAAAAGGCACTAAAAGCCTACAGACGGTAGGCAGTATAGGTCACAGTTATGTAAACTTAGGGCACTAAAGAGGCCTTTCTACTTAAAAACACCAAAGAAAGATACCCAGGGTCCCTGCTCATCTGTGTGAACGTGCCTTAGGCATGAGGACTGCAGATGTGGCCAGGGCAAAAAATTGCAATGTCCATAGTGTGAGACGCCTTAGACAGCACTACATGGAGACAGAATGGACAGCTGCATTGGCAGACCATGTGTAACAACACCTGCACAGAATCGGTACATCCGAACATCACACTTACGGGACAGGTACAGGATGGCAACATCAACTGCCCGAGTTACACCAGGAATGCACAATCCCTCCATCAGTGCTCAGACTGTCTGCAATAGGCTGAGAGAGGCTGGACTGAGGGCTTGTAGGCCTGTTGTAAGGCAGGTCCTCACCAGACCTGCCTCACAACAAGGTTGTGCGGTGGTGTGGTGGGGGGATTGATTCCCTTGTGACAACAGGGACAGTGATATATTGCCAATGATCCTGACATATACACACACATACACACAAATACCCCCCGCCCTCCCACACACACACACACACCACCCCACACACACACACACCACCCCACACACACACCACCCTACACACACACGCATGCACGCACACACACACCACCCCACACCTGTCCAATCCATACTGTCACTCACTGCAGCTCAGGAAGTGGTGGATTCAGTCTCCACCCACAGGATTACAGTTTCCTGACAGGCCTGTCAATCATCAGACACCACCCCCCTGACCCTAACCCCACAGCTCACCCCCCTCCCCCTTACATCCCTGTAGCAGGGTCCCCCTTACTGTACTTTAACCCCATGACACTGAGGTGCAGGACATCAAACGTCCATATGAATTATTGGGAACTGCATGTCACCTTCGATTGAATACATTCATGTCACTTTGTATTATATCATTTTATATTAAATGTCTTTATGAGAAACACATTTCTACACTTTGTGTTGATAGCTTATTTTCTCCAGGCCTCCATCTCATTCTCCATCTCTTTCTGTGCCTCCCTGTCATACTGCTTTGTCACCTTGTCACTGAAGAAGAGAGAGAGGGGAAGAGGGTGGGGGAAAGAGAGTAATGGAGAGGGCTCTGCCTTGGAGGTGGGGGGGGGATTGATGCCCTTGTGACAACAGGGACAGTGATATATTGCCAATGATCCTGACATACATTCACAAACACACCACCCCACACACACACACACACACAAACACACCACCCCACACACACACACAAACACACCACCCCACACACACACACAAATACACCACACACACACAAACACACACACACACACCTTTCCAATCTATACAGTCACTCACTGCAGCTCAGGAAGTGGTGGATTCAGTCTCCACCCACTGGATTACAGTTTCCTGACAGGCCTGTCAATCATCAGACACCACCCCCCCGACCCTAACCCCACAGCTCACCCCCCTCCCCCTTACATCCCTGTAGCAGGGTCCCCCTTACTGTACTTTAACCCCATGACACTGAGGTGCAGGTCATCAAACGTCCATATGAATTATTGGGAACTGCATATCACCTTCGATTGAATACATTCATGTCACTTTGTATTATATAATTTTATATTAAATGTCTTTATGAGAAACACATTTCTACACTTGTATTAATGTGTTATTTTATGCATTTAGGAACAGCATGGATAAAAAATATATATTTTTGCTGCATGATCTATAAAGAAGTTCTACCCATCGTTCCAGGTTTATTTCGGTAGTATTTGTACAATAGAGGTAATATTTTGAGGGGAAATATGAGAGTCGGAGTTTATTTTGAACACATTTTAGAATGGCTGTTATGCTGCTAGGCAACTAACATTGAGCCATTCAGTCAAGCACAATGAGTTCAGTTATGTGGCAATGAGTGAACAACATCTTTCTTTGAAATATACAGGATATGATGCTTTCCTGGTTTGAAATGAGATGTGTTTGTGCATCGTTTGATCTAAGTTTTTATTGATTGTCTCATAATATGTGATTATTTTACATAGGTTATGGCTTAGCAGCGTAGGGCCATGAAATTAATTAGAATTACCTCTTATGAAGGTCACACACTGTGACCTAGACAGTGGGTGACGACTATGCCAAGTTTGTAATTTGTTATTTTTAGAGTAATTACACGACAGTGAGTCAGGGTCACAACCACTTCTGACTCATCAGGGTCATTTCCATCATGTCAGAGTCACCTCCGTTATGGCAACGTCACCTCCGTTACGTCAATGCACCTGTTTACATGCTCCCAGCTCTAATGACTACCTCAACCTAAGGTAAAGGAAGGCCACACACACACAAAGGCCTATCACCCCAGTGTGTTAGTTACCCACCTTCCTCTTCAGTTGCTATAATGACAGTTTGTAATCACAGTCCTCTCTTCCGTCTCTCTGGAAAAACATCAGGAGAAGGGGTTTTCCGCGTCAATTTTTGTAAATCGGCACATAGCTCTGTTTCCTTGTTTTCCACAGGGGAGTTGGCGTGCCGTGTTCAGAACTGTAGCAGGACATCGGGCCCTGGGGGCCATCTAAGGCCCTGTGAAATGGGTGTGAAAGATGTCAAAGCAATTACAATAGCATTACAGTGTAATCTCCCACTGACACAGAGAGTGTGAATGGAAGAGGACTAACCCTCTTTTCTGCCTCTGGCCTCTCTACTCTGGCGAAACGATTGCTTTGACATTGCCTAAATGTTTAGCTGTTAACAGCTCCACCACTTGTTATTCTGACAGTGATTGTGGTGTGCGTTTTGCGTTTTGTATTTATTTATTCTTTTTTACATGTCTCGAAGAGAAGGGGATTTGTTAGCATGCAACAGTTAAAATTCAGTGTCCATGTTTTCCATCGAAAATAAAACTTAAGTCAATGAATATGGACCTTCTCTGATGAATTGTTATGGACTAATACTGTCTTTCTCAACTGAACTTACCTATTACACTTCCCTGTGTTTAATCCTATCTCCCTCCTTGTGTTTTTCCATCTCTCCCCTTCTCCTCCCTCTCTCTCTCTGCTCTCAGAAGCCAGGGATGGACCTGGCTGATACCTATATCACGTTTGTGCGGCAGAACCAGGACATTCTGCGAGATCGCGTAAACGAGGAGATGTACATTGAGAAGCTGTTTGACGTGAGTGTATCGACCTTGACGTGGACTCACACATGCACCTTGTGTGTGTTCACTTTTTTCAGCAGCTTTTGTCATACAATCACATAGAATAGGTGGATATCTGTCACTCTTACAACACTATGATAAAATCTATAACTGATTCATTTGATTGAAAACAATAGGAATGGGAACCAGTGGACAATATCACTGTGGGTTGTGATGCCAGTACAGTACAGATATAGTAGCTTAATTTGATAACCCTGTTGCCGGAGAACTTGCCTGCATTGTAGGAAATGTTTAACTTGTAGTGAATTGGAAGTTTTGAAAAGGCTTCTGAAGATTGTAGGATGCACAATGAAATTTCAGACTTGATTTTCCCTTACCAAATTTCTTATCAACCCCTACAAAATGGCCATTAATTATAATCCACATGAAAACTTTCATGTCCTGTTGCTGCAGGATTATTTTCTTGCTGTAGCAAACTGGCTCAAAATAAGATCCTACGTCTGTATGTGAAGGTGTTGCATGAAGATCACAGCATGAAGAAGAAAAAGACCCACCCACTGTATCACTGTATTTCTCCTATTCTGAGATTAATCATTGTTAGGTCAAACAGTGTATCTGTGAGAGGTCACAATGATCTCAGCCTCCTCCCAATAAGGCGACCCTGGAGTTTGTCAGAGATTCAATCATTACCGAAATGTGCAAATGAACAGACTCTCTCTCTCTTTCTCCCTCTCTCTTTCTCCCTCTCTCAATTCAATTCAAGGTGCTTTATTGGCATGGGAAACATATGTTGCCAAAGCAAGGACAGTAGATAATATACAAAAATGAAATAAACAATAAAAATGAACAGTAAACATTACACTCACAGAAGTTCCAAAAGAATAAAGACATTTCAAATGTCGTGTGTGTGTGTGTGTGTATATACAGTGGGGCAAAAAAAGTATTTAGTCAGCCACCAATTGTGCAAGTTCTCCCACTTGAAAAGATGAGAGGCCTGTAATTTTCATCATAGGTACATTTCAACTATGACAGACAAAATGAGAAAAAAAAATCCAGAAAATCACATTGTAGGATTTTTTTATTTATTTATTTGCAAATTATGGTGGAAAATAAGTATTTGGTCAATAACAAAAGTTTATCTCAATACTTTGTTATATACCCTTTGTTGGCAATGACAGAGGTCAAACATTTTCTGTAAGTCTTCACAAGGTTTTCACACACTGTTGCTGGTATTTTGGCCCATTCCTCCATGCAGATATCCTCTAGAGCAGTGATGTTTTGGGGCTGTTGCTGGGCAACACGGACTTTCAACTCCCTCCAAAGATTTTCAATGGGGTTGAGATCTGGAGACTGGCTAGGCCACTCCAGGACCTTGAAATGCTTCTTACGAAGCCACTCCTTCGTTGCCCGGGCGGTGTGTTTGGGATCATTGTCATGCTGAAAGACCCAGCCACGTTTCCTCTTCAATGCCCTTGCTGATGGAAGGAGGTTTTCACTCAAAATTTCACGATACATGGCCCCATTCAGTCGTCCTGGTCCCTTTGCAGAAAAACAGCCCCAAAGCATGATGTTTCCACCCCCATGCTTCACAGTAGGTATGGTGTTCTTTGGATGCAACTCAGCATTCTTTGTCCTCCAAACATGACGAGTTGAGTTTTTACCAAAAAGTTCTATTTTGGTTTCATCTGACCATATGACATTCTCCAAAACTTCTTCTGGATCATCCAAATGCTCTCTAGCAAACTTCAGACGGGCCTGGACATGTACTGGCTTAAGCAGGGGGACACGTCTGGCACTGCAGGATTTGAGTCCCTGGCGGCGTAGTGTGTTACTGATGGTCGGCTTTGTTACTTTGATCCCAGCTCTCTGCAGGTCATTCAATAGGTCCCCCCGTGTGGTTCTGAGATTTTTGCTCACCATTCTTGTGATCATTTTGACCCCACGGGGTGAGATCTTGCGTGAAGCCCCAGATCGAGGGAGATTATCAGTGGTCTTGTATGTCTTCCATTTCCTAATATTTGCTCCCACAGTTGATTTCTTCAAACCAAGCTGCTTACCTATTGCAGATTCATTCTTCCCAGCCTGGTGCAGGTCTACAATTTTGTTTCTGGTGTCCTTTGACAGCTCTTTGGTCTTGGCCATAGTGAAGTTTGGAGTGTGACTTTTTGAGGTTGTGGACAGGTGTCTTTTATACTGATAACAAGTTCAAACAGGTGCCATTAATACAGGTAACGAGTGGAGGACAGAGGAGCCTCTTAAAGAAGTTGTTACAGGTCTGTGAGAGCCAGAAATCTTGCTTGTTTGTATGTGACCAAATACTTATTTTCCACCATAATTTGCAAATAAATTCATTAAAATCATACAATGTGATTTTCTGGATTTTTTTCTCATTTTGTCTGTCATAGTTAGTGTACCTATGATGAAAATTACGGGCCTCTCTCATCTTTTTAAGTGGGAGAACTTGCACAATTGGTGGCTGACTAAATACTTTTTTGCCCCACTGTATATACACACAGTGTTGTAACGATGTGCAAATGGTTAAAGTACAAAAGGGAAAATAAATAAACATAAATATGTGTTGTATTTACAATGGTGTTTGTTCTTCACTGGTTGCCCTTTTCTTGTGGCAACAGGCCACAAATCTTGCTGCTGTGATGGCACACTGTGGTATTTCACCCAGTGGTTTGTTTTTAAAATCTTTGTGGATCTGTGTAATCTGAGGGAAATATGTGTCTCTCATATGGTCATACATTTGGCAGAAGATTAGAAAGTGCAGCTCAGTTTCCACCTTATTTTGTGGGCAGTGTGCACATAGGCAGATCTGGTTCTCAAGAGAAGACAGGCTATGGCAGCCTTTCAAAATAGCAAGGCTGTGCTCAATGAGTCTGTACATAGTCAAAGCTTTCCTTATGTTTGGGTCACTCACAGTGGTCAGGTATTCTGCCACTGTGTACTCTCTGTTTAGGGCCAAATAGAATTCTAGTTTGCTCTGTGTTTTTGTTAATTACTTGACACATTGGAAATAATTAACTTTTTGTTTTCTCATGATTTGGTTGGGTCTAATTGTGTTCCTGTCCTGGGGCTCTGTAGGGTGTGTTTGTGTTTGTGAACAGAGCCCCAGGACCAGCTTGCTTAGGGGACTCTTCTCCAGGTTCATCTCTCTGTAGGTGATGGCTTTGTTTTCGAAGGTTTGGGAATCGCTTCCTTTTAGGTGGTTGTAGAATTTAGCAGTTCTCTTCTGGATTTAATAATTAGCGGGTATTGGCCTAATTCTGCTTTGCAGGCATTATTTGGTGTTTTACGTTGTACAAGGAGGACATTTTTGCAGAATTCTGCATGCAGAGTCTCAATTTGGGGTTTGTCCCATTTTGTGAATTCTTGGTTGGTGAGCGGACACCAGACCTCACAACCATAAACGGCATTGGGTTCTATAACTGATTTAAGTATTTTTAGCCTGATCCTAATTGGTAGGTCAAATTGTATGTTCCTTTTGATGGCATAGAAGGCCCTTCTTGCCTTGTCTCTCAGATCAGTCACAGCTTTGTGGCAGTTACCTGTGGCGCTGATGTTTAGGCCAAGGTATGTATAGTTTTTGGTGTGCTCTAGGGCAATGGTGTCTTGATGGAATTTGTAATTCTGGGCCTGGCGACTGCACCTTTTTTGGAACACCATTATTTTGTCTTGCTGAGATTTACTGTCAGGGCCCAGGTCTGGCAGAATCTGTGCAGAAGATCTAGGTGCTGCTGTAGGTCCTGCATGGTTGTTGACAGAAGCACCATATCATCAGCAAACAGTAGATATTTGACTTCAGATTCTAGCAGGGTGAGGCTGGGTTCTGCAGACTGTTCTAGTGCCCTCGCCTATTCGTTGATATATATGTTGAGGAGGGTGGGGCTTAAACTTCTTACGGCTGAAATCCCGTTAACGGGATCGATTTGACAACAGCCAGTGAAAGTGCAGGGCACCAAATTCAAACAACAGAAGTATTTTACACCATTTTAAAGATAAACTTGTTGTTAATCCCACCACAGTGTCCGATTTCAAAAAGGCTTTATGACGAAAGCATACCATGCGATTATGTTAGGTCCGCACCTAGTCACAGAAAAACACAGCCATTTTTCCAGCCAAAGAGAGGAGTCACAAAAAGCAGAAATAGAGAGAAAATGAATCACTAACCTTTGATCTTCATCAGATGACACTAATAGGACTTCATGTTACACAAGACATTTACGTTTTGTTCGATAAAGTTAATATTTATATCCCAAAATCTCAGTTTACATTGACAAGTTATGTTCAGTAATGTTTAGCTTCCAAAACATCTGGTGATTTTGCAGAGAGAGACATCAATTTACAGAAATACTCATCATAAATGTTGATGGAAATACAAGTGTTATATATGGAATTAAAGATATACTTCTCCTTAATGCAACCGCTATGTCAGTTTTCAAAACATCTTTAAGGAAAAAGCACACTATGCAATAATCTGAGTACAGCGCTCAGAGACCAAAACAAGCCATACAGATACCCACCATGTTGTGGGGTCAACAGAAGTCAGAAATAGTGTTATAAATATTAACTTACCTTTGATCTTCATTGGAATGCACTCCCAGGAATCCCAGTTCCACAATAAATGTTTGTTTGGTTCGATAAAGTCCATCTATGTCCAAATACCTCCTTTTTGTTTGTGCTTTTAGTTCACAAATCCAAATTCACAAGGCGCAGGCACTTAGTTCAGACAACAGTTCCATTACAGTTCGTAGAAACATGTCAAACGATGTATAGAATCAATCAATCCCACGGTAGTTATTGTGTTCAAATTTGTCTCTGCTTTTGTGGATTGGGGTGATCAGTCCTTAGTTCCAAATATTGGGGAAGATGGCAGAGCTAAGGATGATGTTAAAGAGTTTAAGTATACCCAATTGGAATTTGTTGTCTGTATATTTTATCTTTTCATTGAGGATACCATCAACACCACAGGCCTTTTTGGGTTGGTGGGTTTTTATTTTGTCCTGTAGTTCTTTCAAGGTAATTGGATAATCAGGTGGGTTCTGGTAGTCTTTAATAGTTGATTCTAATATTTGTATTCGATCATGTATATGTTTTTGCTGTGTGTGCTTTGTTATAGAGCCAAAAAGATTGGAGAAGTGGTTTACCAATACATCTCCATTTTGGATAGATAATTCTTAGTGTTTTCCAATTTTCCCAGAAGTGGTTAGTCTATTGATGCTTCAATTACATTGAGCTGATTTTTGACGTGCTGGTCCTTCTTTTTCCGTAGTGTATTTCTTTATTGTTTTAGTTATTCTCCATATTCGGGTTTTCTGGGTCTCTATGTTTTGGGTTGGACAGGTTTCTCAATTTCTTTCTTAGGTTTTTGCATTCTTCATCAAACCATTTGTTGTCATTGTTCATTTTCTTCAGTTTTCTGTTTGAAATTTTAGATTTGATAGGGAAGCTGAGGTCAAATATACTGTTTAGATTTTCTACTGCCAATTTTACACCTTCGCTGTTACAGTGGAACGTTTTGTCCAGGAAGTTGTCTAAAAGGGATTGAATTTGTTGTTGCCTAATAGTTTTTTTTTTGTAGGTTCCCAAACTACGTTCCTTCCATCTATAGCATTTCTTAATATTATTCAGTTCCTTTGGCTTTGATGCCTCACAATTGATCATAGCTCTGTTCAAGTAGACTGTGATTTTGTTGTGGTCTGATAGGGGTGTCAGTGGGCTGACTGTGAATGTTCTAAGAGACTCTGGGTTGAGGTCAGTGATAAAGTAGTCTACAGTACTACTCCCAAGGGATGAGCTATAGGTGTACCTACTGTAGGACTACCCTCGAAGCCTACCATTGACTATGTACATACCCAGCGTGCGACAGAGCTGCAGGAGTTGTGACCTGTTTTTGTTGATTATGTTGTCATAGTTGTGCCTAGGAGGGCATATGGGGGAGGGAAAACCTCCAGGCAGGTGTTTGTCCCCCTGTGTGCTGAGAGTGTCAGGTTCTTGTCCGGTTCTGGCATTTAGGTTGCCACAGACTAGTACATGTCCCCGGGCCTGTAAATGATTAATTAATTAATTCCCCAATCATTATAGTGTGGGGATTCTAGTGGGGGGATATAGGCAGCACACAGGAGGACATTTATCTCTTTTAAGACCATTTCCTTTTGAATTTCGAGCCAAATGTAACATGTTCCTGTTTTGATTAATTTAATAGAGTGAGTTAGGTCTGCTCTATAACAAATTAGCATAACCCTTGAGTCCCTTCCCTGTTTCACACCTGGTAGTTTAGTGGATGGGACTACCAGCTCTCTATAGCCTAGAGGTCAACCAGTGGGTCTGACTCCTCCATGTTTCTTGTTGGATGACAATGTCTGTATTTCTGGTACCTGCTCTTTAGGCCATAGGCAGATGACCTCAGGCCTTAGATATACCAGGATGATCACCTACAGAAGAGTCCCCTCAGCTAGCTGGTTCTGGGGCTCTGTTCACAAATACAAACACACCCCACAGAGCTCCAGGACCGAAACATTTACAATTGGCTCATTCATCCCCCTCCTCTCCCCTGTAACTATTCCCCAGGTTGTTGCTGTAAATGAGAATGTATTCTCAGTCAACTTCTCTGGTAAAGTAACTGTAAAAATTAAAAATAATTTAGACCCAACAAAATCCTTGAATATGTACTGACTCAGTGAGCATAGACTTTCTATTGAGAGAGGCTGCCATAGGCAGACCTGGCTCTCGAGAGAAGACAGGCTGAGAAGACTGAGCTGCACTTCCTAACCTCCTGGCAAATGTATGACCACATTAGAGAGACATATTTTTCCCACAGATCACACAGACCCACAAATAATTTGAAAACAAATCAAACATTGATAAACTCCCATATCTCTTAGGCAAAATGCAGCAGTGTGCAAACACAGCGGCAAGATGTGTGGCATGAGAAAAGCGCAACCCATAAACAGCATTGTAAATATAACCTAAACATTTATATTTATTTATTTTCTCTTTCATACTTAAACTATTTGCACATTGTTACAACACTGTACATAGCCAATAATATAACATTTGAAATGTCTATTTTTTTAAACTTTTGTGAGTGTAATGTTTACTGATTTGTTTATTCCTCTTGTTTATTTCCCTTTTGTTTGTTGTCTATTCCACTTGCTTTGGCAATGTAAATATATATGTTTCCCATGCCAATAAAGCACTTTGGAGAGAGGAAGAGAGGTAATCCCATTGTGACTACTTCCAGGGCCCAAGCTACCCCCCTCTGTGTTTTGGTTGACCTGTTTTCTATTGAAATATGCCGAGAGGTGTTGTGTCTCCCTGTTTGCCCCCCTACTTCCTCTATCTATCCTGCAGTCGCAGTGTGTCACTGAGTACCTTCAAACACGAGATGAGACGCATACACACAGGGGGCACATACACATTTCCACGCATGCAGTGAGGAACACATACATACACAATCCATATTATGCAATGCACACGCACACACACACACACACACACACAACCACACACATATATAAACACACCCCTCTTCATTGCTTCCCTCCAAGATTGGGTTTGTAAACTTGAGGTGGAAGCTGAGATTGGAGTAAATTAGTGTTGATTTGTTGGGCCTTCGCTGGGGCTGGGGAGACTGGGAGGGGGGTAGATGGGAGAAGGAGGAGGCAGGCACAGCTCTAATGGACCCGACACACCCATAGTCATGCACCAGGAGGAGAGACAACGGCAGGGTCTCACCATGTCACCACACACACACAGTTATGCGCCGCCGCCTGTGGTTGTTTGTGTTGGGAAATGTCATTATCTTTGCATATGTGTTCATGTGCACAAATCTGTCTGTTTATGTGTGAGTGTAAGCGTATGTACTATGTAAATATACAGCATGTGTGTGCTTGCATCGCCAGCAGCTTGTATTGGTCAGCGTGTGTGTGTGTGTGCGTGCGTGCGTGTGTGTGTGTGTGTGTGTGTGTGTGTGTGTGTGTGTGTGTGTGAGTGTGTGTGTGTGTGCGCGCGCATGCGGATCAGCCAAGATAGGGTTGAGCCTTCTGTGTTGATGTAGAGGCTAATGCATGCCCTTGCAGGCGGCCAGTCCTTCTCGTCCTCCACATTAGTGGACAAATCACCCTGATTAAGCCACTGATAAAGCCTTCCGACAGGGACCACACAACCAAGCCCTCCCTTTCAGCCAGCCCCCAAGTGTGGCCCTGCTTTCTCCACTCTGCCCTTAACCATATCAATCGAGGGACACTTAAGTATGTCATTACCGTCACGCCGTCAGAAATGCCACAAAGACATGCTCAGCTCCGAAACCACATTAACAATGTTCCAAGAGAACTAATGACAACAAACGACCTGACGTTCACTCATTTTCACTTGTCTAGGTAACGCTTTCTCGTCCCCTCCATCTGTTTTCCCCTTCTTCCGCTAATCGGCTCAATTAAAGAGCATCTCCATTTTCAATTTCATGCTCGTTCTGTTGAGTGCCAGGGGGCGGAAAGCCTATTATCGAGTAGGCTGGCTCCCGTTGTAGGTATTCATGTTTCTATTGGCTGTTGTGGAGCCAAGGCTGACGATATTCAAAGTGAACGGAGATGGAATTTTCTCCATTAATATATCCAAGAGGACGGGCTGTCCACTGGTGTTCCGTCCAATTAATGTCTCATGCTCTTTGTCAGAAGTCCTCACTTGAGAAGACATTGATAGAAAATCAGGTGCTTTCTGGAAACAACATCCCACTAGTGATTTCTTTACTGTTCGATGAGAAGGGATCTCAATGTAGGGTATTGCAGGGTAATGTATTGTATTGTGGGGAAATGTAGGATAATGCATGGTAATGTAGTGTGTTGCATCTTCAAATGGAGTGAGGCACATTTGCTCCAAATAGGCACTGACACGCTGTACTGTAATGTTCCTGAACTCAGTTGTTTTTTGTTCCCTAAACTACCAAGCCTCATGACATCAAAAAGTACAGCGAACTTCTAAGTCAACATTCTATACTATCTATACACGTATACTATCTATACACGTATACTATCTATACACCTATACTATCTGCTCTGTACACCTATACTATCTATACACCTATACTATCTATACACCTATACTATCTATACACCTATACTATCTATACACCTATACTATCTGCTCTGTACACCTATACTACCTGCTCTGTACACCTATACTATCTGCTCTGTACACCTATACTATCTGCTCTGTACACCTATACAATCTGCTCTGTACACCTATACTATCTGCTCTGTACACCTATACTATCTGCTCTGTACACCTATACTATCTGTACACCTATACTATCTGTACACCTATACTATCTGTACACCTGTACTATCTGTACACCTGTACTATCTGTACACCTGTACTATCTGTACACCTGTACTATCTGTACACCTGTACTATCTGCTCTGTACACCTGTACTATCTGCTCTGTACACCTGTACTATCTGCTCTGTACACCTGTACTATCTGCTCTGTACACCTGTACTATCTGTACTATATACTATATGTACTATATACGATCTATACGCCTGTACTATATACTATCTGTACTATATACGATCCATACGCCTGTACTATTTATACTCCCAGACTGTTAGATCTGTAGAGGTCGACAGATTAATCGGAATGGCTAATTAATTAGGGCCGATTTCAAGTTTTCATAACGATCCGAAATCTGTATTTTTGGACGCAGATAATATATATAATTTTTTTTTACACCTTTATTTAACCTTTATTTAACTAGGCAAGTCAGTTTAGAACTCATTCTTATTTTCAATGACGGCCTAGGAACGGTGGGTTAACTGCCTCGTTCAGGGGCAGAACGACAGATTTTCACCTTGTCAGCTCGGGGGATTCAACCTTGCAACCTTACAGTTAACTAGTCCAACGCTCTAACCACCTGCCTCTCATTGCACTCCACGAGGAGCCTGCCTGTTACGCGAAAGCAGTAAGCCAAGGTAAGTTGCTAGCTAGCATTAAAAACTTATCTTATAAAAAACAATCAATCAATCATAATCACTAGTTTAACTACACATGGTTGATGATATTACTAGTTTATCTAGCGTATCCTGCGTTGCATATAATTGATGTGATGCGTATCGTTGCTCCAATGTGTATCTAACCATGAACATCAATGCCTTTCTTAAAATCAATTCACAGAAGTATGTATTTGTAAACCTGCATATTTAGCTAAAATAAATCCAGGTTAGCAGGCAATATTAACCAGGTGAAATTGTGTCACTTCTCTTGCATTCATTGCACGCAGAGTTGGTGTATATGCAACAGTTTGGGCCGCCTGATTTGCCCGAATGTTATTTTCAAAATAACATAACATTGAAGGTTGTGCAATGTAACAGGAATATTTAGACTAATATTTAGACTAATGGATGCCACCCCTTAGATAAAATACGGAACAATTCTGTATTTCACTGAAAGAATAAACGTCTTGTTTTCGAGATGATACTTTCCGGATTCGACCATATTAATGACCTAAGGCTTGTTTTTATGTGTGTTACTATGTTATAACTAAGTCTATGATGTGATGGAGCAGTTTGACGGAGCGATTCTAGGCACCAGCAGGCTCATAAGCATCCATTCAAACAGAACTTTCGTGTGTTTTGCCAGCAGCTCTTCGTTGTGCGTCAAGCATTGTGCTGTTTATGACTTCAAGCCTATCAACTCCCGAGATTAGGCTTGTGTAACCGATGTGAAATGGCTAGCTAGTTAGCATGGTACACACTAATAGCATTTCAAATGTCACTCGCTCTGAGACTTGGAGGAGTTGTTCCCCTTGCTCTGCATGGGTAACGCTGCGTCGAAGGTGGCTGTTGTCGTTGTGTTCCCGGTTCGAGCCCAGGGAGGAGCGAGGGGAGGGACGGAAGCTATACTGTTACACTGGCAACACTAAAGTGCCTATAAGAACATCCAATAGTCAAAGGTTAATGAAATACAAATGTTATAGAGAGAAACAGTCCTATAATTCCTATAATAACTACAGCCTAAAACTTCTTACCTGGGAATATTGAAGACTCATGTTAAAAGGAACCACCAGCTTTCATATGTTCTCATGTTCTGAGCAAGGAACTTAAACGTTAGCTTTCTTACATGGTACATATTGCACTTTTACTTTCTTCTCCAACACTTCGTTTCTGCATTATTTAAACCAAATTGAACATGTTTCATTATTTATTTGAGGCTAAATTGATTTTATTGATGTATTATATTAAGTTAAAATAAGTGTTCATTCAGTATTGTTGTAATTTTCATTATTACAAATACATTTGAAAAGTTGGCCGATTAATCGGTAGCGACTTTTTTTGGTCCTCCAAAAATCGGTATCGGCGTTGAAAAATCATAATCGGTCGACCTCTACCATATATACACCTAGACTATCTATACTCATATACTATCTACTGTAAACGTCTGTACAATCTAAACACCTATACTATCTACACACCCATATTATCTATTGTAATCATCTATATTAACTATACACCATTACTAACAATACACCATTACTAACTATACACCTGCACTGTCTAAACAGCTATGCTATCTATACACCTTTACTATCTACTGTATACACCTATTCACTCTACACACCTATATTATCTATTGTAAACATCTATACTAAGTATACACCGTTACTAACTGTACACCTGCACTGTCTATACAGCTATGCTATCTACTGTATACATCTATACTATCTATACAACTGTATCTCTATACACCTATACAATCTACTGTAAACACCTGTACTATATATACACCTATACTATCTACTGTAAACACCTATACTACCTATGTCTAGACTATAAGCCAAAACTATCTATACGCCTATATCTACTGTAAACGTCTGTATACACCTATAATATCTACTGTATACACCTACAGTATATCTATACACCTATAGTAACTATACTCCTATAATATCTATACTCCTTTATTCTCTATACACCTATGCTATCTACTGTAAACATATATACTATCTATACACCCATTGAATCTATACACCTATACTATTTAGTGTGTACACCTATATTATCTACTGTATACACCTATTTTATCTATATACCTATACTAACTATACGCCTATACTATATATACTCCTTTGCTATCTATACACCTGTACTATCTACTGTAAATATCAATACTATCTCCACACCTACACTGTCTAAACACCTGTACTGTCTCTACACCTCTATTGTATACACCTCTACTGTATACACCTTTACTATCTAATATATACACCTATACTATCTACATTTACATTTAAGTCATTTAGCAGACGCTCTTATCCAGAGCGACTTACAAATTGGTGAATTCACCTTCTGACATCCAGTGGAACAGCCACTTTACAATAGTGCATCTAAATCATTAAGGGGGAGGGGGGGTTGAGAAGGATTACTTATCCTATCCTAGGTATTCCTTGAAGAGGTGGGGTTTCAGGTGTCTCCGGAAGGTGGTGATTGACTCCGCTGTCCTGGCGTCGTGAGGGAGTTTGTTCCACCATTGGGGGGCCAGAGCAGCGAACAGTTTTGACTGGGCTGAGCGGGAACTAAACACCTATACTATCTCCTGTAAACACCTATACAACTATACACCTGTACTATCTATACAACTATACACTACCTATCAGAAGTTTGGGGTCACTTATGTATTTGTTTTTGAAATGAAATCACATTTTCTGTCCATTAAAATAACATCAAATTGATCAAAAATAGAGCGTAGACATTGTTAGTATTGTAAATGACTATTGTAGATGGAAACGTATGATTGTACGCCTACGTAGACATTACAGAGGCCCATTATCAGCAACCATCACTCCTGTGTTCCAATGGCACGTTGTGGTAGCTAATCCAAGTTTATCATTTTAAAAGGCTAATTGATCATTAGAAAACCATATTTTAATTATGTTAGCACAGCTGCAAACTGTTGTGCTGATTAATTAAGAAGCAATTAAACTGGCCTTCTTTAGACTAGTTGAGTATCTGGATCATCGGCATTTGTGGGTTTGATTACAGGCTCAAAATGGCCAGAAACCAAGAACTTTCTTAAGAAACTCGTCAGTCTATTCTTGTTCTGAGAAATGAAGGCTATTCCATGCGAGAAATTGCAATGTATTCAATGCTTAAGTACTCTAAAGTGTTACATTGCTAACTCAAAACAGCACTACAGTGTTTCTTCATCAACATCTTTATGCCTTCTTTAATAAAATAACTTGGAAAAAAGGACATTCAAATGTGTATGTTTATATTTCACTTAATTTCCATTTGGGTATTGTTTAGACAAGAATTATAAAATTATGGTACAGAAATGTTATGCTCTTTAGTGTAACCTTTATTTAACTAGGCAAGTCCAATATGAACAAATTCTTATTTACAAGGACAGCCTACTTCTTCCTCCCCAATGGGGATTTGAACCCCATTCTCCCGCGTGCCCCGCATTCTGTAATACAGGCATGGCCTGCTCTCCCTTATGTAAGGAATTAGGCACTTTCCCATGTTTACTACAATATGTATTGTAGACTGCACAGTAGCCTAATAAACATATTTCGTTAATAAAATAATGATAAAAAAATACTCTTTCAAAATGCAGTTGTACAGCGCCATATTTTCCATTCCATTCTAACGGGAAACCCTGAGGGTTTCATTTTTCATGGAATAGAAACACCATAATATTATTGAAATGAATTTAAGCAAGTACCAGTCAAAAGTTTGGAGTCACCTACTCATTCCAGGATTTGTCTTTTTTACTACACTGCTCCAAAAAATAAAGGGAACACTAAAATAACACATCCTAGATCTGAATACTTTTTTATTTTCATAGTTGAATGTGCTGACAACAAAATCACACAAAAATTTATCAACCCATGGAGGTCTGGATTTGGAGTCACACTCAAAGTGGAAAACCACACTACAGGCTGATCCAACTTTGATGTAATGTCCTTAAAACAAGTCAAAATGAGGCTCAGTAGTGTGTGTGGCCTCCACGTACCTGTATGACCTCCCTACAACACCTGGGCATGCTCCTGATGAGGTGGCGGATGGTTTCCTGAGGGATCTCCTCCCAGACCTGGACAGTATGTGGTGCAACAGATGGAGTGAGACATGATGTGCTCAATTGGATTCAGTTCTGGGGAACGGGCGGGCCAGTCCATAGCATCAATGCCTTCCTCTTGCAGGAACTGCTGACACACTCCAGCCACATGAGGTCTAGCATTGTCTTGCATTAGGAGGAACCCAGGGCCAACCGCACCAGCATATGGTCTCACAAGGGGTCTGAGGATCTCATCTCGGTACCTAATGGCAGTCAGGCTACCTCTGGCGTGCACATGGAGGACTGTGTGGCCCCCCAAAGAAATGCCACCCCACACCATGACTGACCCACCGCCAAACCGGTCATGCTGGAGGATGTTGCAGGTAGCAGAACGTTCTCCACGGCGTCTCCAGACTGTCACGTTTGTCACGTGCCCAGTATGAACTTACTTTGATCTGTGAAGAGCACAGGGCGCCAGTGGCGAATTTGGTGTTCTCTGGCAAATGAAAAACGTCCTGCACGGTGTTGGGCTGTAAGCACAACCCCCACCTGTGGACGTCGGGCCCTCATACCACCCTCATGGAATCTGTTTCTGACCGTTTGAGCAGACACATGCACATTTGTGGCCTGCTGGAGGTCATTTTGCAGGGCTCTGGCAGTGTTCCTCCTTGCACAAAGGCGGAGGTCACGGTCCTGCTGCTGGGTTGTTGCCCTCCTACGGCCTCCTCCACGTCTCCTGATGTACTGGCCTGTCTCCTGGTAGCGCCTCCATGCTCTGGACACTACGCTGACAGACACAGCAAACCTTCTTGCCACAGCTCCCATTGATGTCCCATCCTGGATGAGCTGCACTACCTGAGCCACTTGTGTGGGTTGTAGACTCCGTCTCATGCTACCACTAGAGTCAAAGCACCGCCAGCATTCAAAAGTGACCAAAACATCAACCAGGAAGCATAGGAACTGAGAAGTGGTCTGTGGTCCCCACCTGCAGAACCACTCCTTTATTGGGGGTGTCTTGCTAATTGCCTATAATTTCCGCCTGTTGTCTATTCCATTTGCACAACAGCATGTTACATTTATTGTCAATCAGTGTTGCTTCCTAAGTGGACAGTTTGATTTCACAGAAGTGTGATTGACTTGGAGTTACATTGTGTTGTTTATGTGTTCCCTTTATTTTTTGAGCAGTGTATTTTCTACATTGTAGAATAACAGTGAAGATGTCACAACTATGAAATAACACCGGTCTCCCGCTTGCCCTGCATTCTGTAGTACAGACTTGGCCTGCTCTCCCTTATGTAAGGAATTAGGCACTTTCCCATGTTTACTACAGTATGTATTGTAGACTGCACAGTAGCCTAATAAACAAATAAACACATTTCATTTATAAAATAATGATAAAAAATACTCTTTCAAAATGCAGATGTTGATTTAGATATGGATACATAACAAATTACTATGGGAATAAATATCACTGATTTACAAAAATATTGGAACAAAGTTGTCTAATGTGGCAAACAATTTAGAATCTTCCAATCCTGTAGCCTACTCCCGATCGTCATGTTGTACATCGCCATATTTTCCATTTCATCCTAACAGAAATCCTGGGGGTCTTGTTTTTCATTTTTCTCTGAATAGAAACACCATAATATTAATCAAATGAATTAAGGCAAATTTCTTAATCAGTCCCCTATACTATGTTATTACAAAAAGGCTTTAAATTATCTGGTATTACCAATTCGGAATACTATCAAATGCTTCTCAGATGCCCTCTGGTGGTCAAACGAGCAAAAACTTGTAGTAACAGGAAAAAAATGGCTGAGAATTAAATGACATGCCACAGAATGCTGCGGCAGCACGCAAGGTGTGCAACAGTATAACGCAACTTTTAAAGGATTATACTGTATACTATCTATACATCTGTACTATCTATACGCCTATACTATTTACTGTATACATCTATATTATCTACAGTATACACCTATATTACCTACTTTATACACCTATATTATCTATTTAAAGACACCTGTCCACAACCTCAAACAGTCACACTCCAAACTCCACTATGGCCAAGACCAAAGAGCTGTCAAAGGACACCAGAAACAAAATTGTAGACCTGCACCAGGCTGGGAAGACTGAATCTGCAGTAGGTAAGCAGATTGGTTTGAAGAAATGAACTGTGGGAACAATTATTAGAAAATGGAAGGCATACAATATTATATTTATATTTTACCTATGATGAAAATTACAGGCCTCTCTCATCTTTTTAACCTCTAGCGTCGAGCAATCCCGCAATCCCGTAGCCTCAAGCTCATTAGCATAACGCAACATTAACTATTCATGAAAATCGCAAATGAAATGAAAGAAATATATTGGCTCACAAGCTTACCCTTTTGTTAACAACACTGTCATTACAACGCCAAACTTTTTTCCAAATTAACTCCATAATATCGACAGAAACATGGCAAACGTTGTTTAGAATCAATCCTCAAGGTGTTTTTCACATATCTATTTGATGATAAATCATTCGTGGCAGTTGCCTTTCTCCTCTGAACCAAATGGAAAAGTGCACACAGCTGGAGATTGCGCAATAATTTCGACGGAGGACACCAAGCGGACACCTGGTAAATGTAGTCTCTTATGGTCAATCTTCCAATGATATGCCTACAAATATGTCACAATGCTGCAGACACCTTGGGAAAACAACAGAAAGTGTAGGCTCATTCCTGGCGCATTCACAGCCATATAAGGAGACATTGGAACACTCTTGGTTTCGCCTGTAGCATTAGTTCTGTGGCACTCACAGACAATATCTTTGCAGTTTTGGAAACGTCAGAGTGTTTTCTTTCCAAAGCTGTCAATTATATGCATAGTCGAGCATCTTTTCGTGACAAAATATCTTGTTTAAAACGGGAATGTTTTTTTATCCAAAAATTAAAAGAGCACCCCCTATATCGAAGAAGTTAAGTGGGAGAACTTGCACAATTGGTGGCTGACTAAATACTTTTTTGACCCAATGTATACTAACTATACACTTATACACCTACTATATATACCCGTTTACTATCTACTATATACACATATACTAAATGTGCACCTATACTATCTATATGCCTATACTATCTATACACCTATACTATCTACTGTATACACGTATACTATCTACACACTTGTACTACCTGCTGTAAACATCTATACTATCTATACACCTGTACTATATATACAGTCGTGGACAAAGTTTTGAGAATGACACAAATATTAAATTTCACAAAGTCTGCTGCCTCAGTTTGTATGATGGCAATTTGCATATACTCCAGAATGTTATGAAGAGTGATCAGATGAATTGCAATTAATTGCAAAGTCCCTCTTTGCCATGCAAATTAACTGAATCCCCCAAAACAATGCCACTGCATTTCAGCCCTTCCACAAAAGGACCAGCTGACATCATGTCAGTGACTCTCTCGTTAACACAGGTGTGAATGTTGACGAGGACAAGGCTGGAGATCACTCTGTCATGCTGATTGCATTTGAATAACATCCTGGAAGCTTCAAAAGGAGGGCGGTGCTTGGAATCATTGTTCTTCCTCTGTCAATCATGGTTACCTGCAAGGAAACACGTGCCGTCATCATTGCTTTGCACAAAACGGCTTCACAGGCAAAGATATTGCTGCCAGTAAGATTTCACCGAAATCAACCATTTATCGGATCATTAAGAACTTCAGGAGAGTGGTTCAATTCTTGTGAAGAAGGCTTCAGGGCGCCCAAGAAAGTCCAGCAAGCTCCAGGACCGTCTCCTAAAGTTGTTTCAGCTGCGGGATCGGGGCACCACCAGTACGGAGCTTGCTCAGGAATGGCAGCAGGCAGGTGTGAGTGCATCTGCACTCAGTGAGGCGAAGACTTTTTGAGGATGACCTGGTGTCAAGAAGGGCAGCAAAGAAGCCACTTCTCTAAAGGAAAAACATCAGGGACAGACTGATATTCTGCAAAAGGTACAGGGATTGGACTGCTGAGTACTGGGGTAAAGTCATTTTCTCTGATGAATCCCCTTTCTAATTGTTTGGGGCATCTGGATAGTCGATCACTATTGGGGGGCGGGATCTTTCTCATGGCTACCCATGTATTTCCATGGAAATATAATGTTTATTTGGAAAGTAATACATATAGAGATATTTTTTTTTAAATCATCCATGATTTGCATAAATGTAATATACTAACTATTACTCTTGTTAAAAATATGAAATGGTATTACATTTGGTGAAGAGTACATTATGACTCGTTTAGGACTCGAAACTCAAAGTTTAGGACTTGAGACTTGTCTGGATACTTGACTGTCTTGACATGAGACTTGACTCAGTCTTGACTTGGGACTTGAGTGCTAAGACTTGAGACTTACTTGTGACTTGTAAAACAATGACTTGGTCCCACCTCTGATAAATAGTATATAGATTGTATAGATACTATAGATGTTTACAGTAGATAGTATAGGTGTGTAGATATACTATCTACTGTAAACATCTATACTAACTACACACCTGTACTAACTATAGACCTGCACTATCTATAGTATCTACTGTACACACCTATACTATCTACACACTTATACGATCTACTGTAAAAATCTATACACCTATACGATCTACTGTATACACCTATACGATCTACTGTATACACCTATACGATCTACTGTATACACCTATACGATCTACTGTATACACCTATACCATCTACTGTATACACCTATACCATCTACTGTATACACCTATACCATCTACTGTATACATCTATGCCATCTACTGTATACACCTGTATTTACTGTATACACCTATACCATCTACTGTATACACCTGTATTTACTGTATACACCTATACCATCTACTGTATACACCTATACCATCTACTGTATACACCTGTATTTACTGTGTACACCTATACCATCTACTGTGTACACCTATACCATCTACTGTGTACACCTATACCATCTACTGTGTACACCTATACCATCTACTGTGTACACCTATACCATCTACTGTGTACACCTAGACTATCTACTGTGTACACCTAGACTATCTACTGTGTACACCTAGACTATCTACTGTGTACACCTAGACTATCTACTGTGTACACCTAGACTATCTACTGTGTACACCTAGACTATCTACTGTGTACACCTAGACTATCTATACAGCTGTACTAAACTCATCAAAAAAAATAAACATCCTCTCAACTGTGTTTATTTTCAGCAAACTTAACATGTGTAAATATTTGTATGAACATAACAAGATTCAACAACTGAAACATAAACTGAACAAGTTCCACAGACATGTGACTAACAGAAATGGAATAATGTGTCCCTGAACAAAGGGAGGGTCAAAAGTAACAGTCAGTATCTGGTGTGGCCACCAGCTGCATTAAGTACTGCAGTGCATCTCCTCCTCATGGACTGCAGCAGATTTACCAGTTCTTGCTGTGAGATGTTACCCCCACTCTTCCACCAAGGCACCTGCAAGTTCCCGGACATTTCTGGGGGGAATGGTCCTTGCCCTCACCCTCCGATCAAACAGGTCCCAGACGTGCTCAATGGGATTGAGATCCGGGCTCTTCGCTGGCCATGGCTGACATTCCTGTCTTGCAGGAAATCACGCACAGAACGAGCAGTATGGCTGGTGGCATTGTCATGCTGGAGGGTCATGTCAGGATGAGCCTGCAGGAAGGGTACCAAGAGGGAGGAGGATGTCTTCCCTGTAACACACTGTGTTGAGATTGCCTGCAATAACAACAAGCTCAGTCCAATGATGCTATGACACACCACCTCAGACCATGACGGACCCTTCACCTCCAAATCGATCCCGCTCCAGAGTACAGGCCGGTGTAACGCTCATTCCTTCGATGATAAACGCAAATCCGACCATCATCCCTGGTGAGACAAAACCGCGACTCGTCAGTAAAGAGCACTTTTTGCCAGTCGGTGGGTTTGTGCTCAAAGGCGACGTTGTTGCCGGTGATGTCTGGTGAGGACCTGCCTTATGTTACGTTCCCCAGTTTATGTGTTGTAGTTTGTGTATTTGCATGTGTTTATTTTAGAAAATGGCTTCCTGAAATCCCTCAAGCAGCTGATTGGTCGACTCCATGGCTAATTGGAGAGCTGACCCCGCCCCCTCATCAAGACGCAGCTGTCTCCAATTACCCATTCATTCTGAAGCTATATAAATGCCAGTGTTCAGTTCAGGAGGGAGAGGTTTTTCTGGGAGATTTTGCTAGAGAGGTTTTGCTAGAGAGGTTTTGCTAGAGAGGTTTTGCTAGAGAGGTTTCGCTAGAGAGGTTTTGCTAGAGAGGTTTTGCTAGAGAGGTTTTGCTAGAGAGGTTTTGCTAGAGAGGTTTTGCTAGAGAGGTTTTGCTAGAGAGGTTTTGCTGAGCTGAGAGTTGGTATGTTTTGTGAGTTGCTCAGATAGAGCTTATTTGATGTCCTTTGTTTCTTAGTTTGTTTGTGAAATTGTTTAATATTCTGTTTCATTTGTTCCCAGGGGGGAAGGGGAAGGCACCTAGGGAGTGCTTAGGCAAGAGGCCCGCGGGCATACATATACCCGTAGCATATTCGCTGTCTAGGCACACTAGGTAAGACCTGGGCGGACCACCCCCTTGTATTTTGGTTAGGGCACCAGGTGGTGCTAAATTAGGTAAGTAGTGGGTAGGCAGGTAAGATAGGAGAGGGGGGGCTTTGAGATTTACTTTCTTTGCTTTGGTTCCGTCCAGCCCCTTTTCCCCATATTACCGTGTGAAGGAATAAAGTCCTGGTAAACGGTACCACATTCTGCCTGTTGTCATTCTTTCTTGCACCTACAGTCCATACCTTTTTCACTTCACGGAGAGTTTAGTTGTAGCAGGGTGTTGCGTTCCCTCTTCATAGAGGCGTGCGTAACACCTTACAACAGGCCTACAAGTCCTCAGTCCAGCCTCTCTCAGCCTATTGCGGACAGTCTGAATACTGATGGAGGGATTGTGCGTTTCTGGTGTAACTCGGGCAGTTGGTGTTGTCATCCTGTACCTGTCCTGCAGGTGTGATGTTCGGATGTACTGATCCTGTACAGGTGTTGTTACATGTGTTGTGCCACTGCGAGGATGATCAGCTGTCCGTCCTGTCTCCCTGTAGCGCTGTCTTTGGCGTCTCACATTACGGACATTGCAATTCGACCATGGAGGTCTGATTCACAAAGTCTCCTCTGAACACTTGATGTTGAGATGTGTCTGTTACTTGAACTCTGAAGTATTTACTTGGGCTGCAATTTCTAGTGCTGGTAACTCTAATGAATTTATCCTCTTCAGCAGAGGTAACTCTGGGTCTTCATTTCCTGTGGCGGTCCTCATGAGTGACAGTTTCATCATAGCACTTGATGGTTTTTGCGACTGCAGTTGAACTTTCTTGAAATATTCCATATTGAATTATTGATGAACTGTAGTTTCTCTTTGCTTTTTTGAGCTGTTCTTGCCATATGTCAAGAACAGGGTTTTATTGACCTCCTCTTTGTAATCTTTGCTGATGCTTGTGGTGATTTTTCAAGTTGGGATCAATAAACTACTTTACTCTGTAGAAGTGTGATCTGAATTATAAAATTCTATAGGATGAGTTTGATGCATGGTCTACATTTCTGTTGGTGATCCACACTGATGGTTTGTACATCTTATTCAATTTGTTTATTGCTATATTTCTTTAAATTTTTAAAGACACTTCAGAACATTGCCCTCAGGCCACTTTGTATAGAAGATTAATATTTTCACCCAAGGTCAATGAATTCAAAGGATAACAGTGTGCAAAATAAGCCATCATACATTCAAAAACGGCAATTACTGAAGTACACCTAAATGTGTGGGTCAGATGAGGTTCACGTCCTTGCTTTGAAATCAGAATACATAACAATGTGTTTGTAAATGTCTTTGTAGTTTTATTACAAGGCCTCTCACACCTCTCTCCTGGCCACAAAGAATGACAATGTTTCTTCTTCTATTCTTATTTATGCAAATAAATCTCATACAAGGTTAATTCAATTAAGTCTCTGGTATATTATACTGGTGTAGTTTACAGTGGCTTCAGAAAGTATTTACACCCCTTGACTTTTTCCAATTTGTGTTGTGCAAGTGCCTGAATATAAAATGGATTCAATTGTGATTTAGTGTCACTGGCCTACACACAATAACCCATCATGTAAAAGTGTAATTAGGTTTTTCAATTATTATTTTTTACAAATTAATTAAAAATGAAAAGCTGAATTGTCTTGAGTCAATAAGTATTCAACCCCTTTGTTATGTTAAGCCTAAATAAGTTCAGGAGTAAAAATGTTCTTAACAAGTCACACAATAAGTTGCAATAGTGTTTAACACACACAATTATCTTTAAGGTCCCTTGGTCGAGCATTGAATATCAAACACAGATTCAACAACATAGACCAGAGAGGTTTTCCAATGCCTCGCAAAGAATGGCACCTATTGGAAGATGGCAACAACAACAAAAAAGCAAACATTGAATATCCCTTTGACCATGGTGAAGTTATTCATTATGGATGGTGTATCAATACACTCAGTCACGACAAAGATACAGG